>NC_034411.1:99027428-99220864 GCF_002078875.1 Numida meleagris
AATTAATTTTAAAGAGGTATGAAACAATTAGGATATTTACTATTTTGTTCTGTAGATGTAGTTTTTCCAAAGATGAATGTCCTCCTTTTCACCTTTTCTTATATGTGAGCCTGATCAGGCCTAGGAAAAAATGTTTATACTCAAAATTTTCATTTACATTTAAATTAAGTCATTATAACATGGGCAAACTCATTACTGGTCTCCAAAACAAGAAAGGTAAATTCTTCAGGGTCTGAAAAATCAAACATTAAAATGATAGACCATAACTTAAAAGAAGGAGAGTGCTATTTCATGGAAACCTATTCAGTTCAGCACTTGTAGAAAGGAACAGAAACTTGGTTAAGATAAAACAAACCAAATTTTCATGATGTGGTGAGCCAGATATAAGTTTCTCTATACTCTGAGGCCAGAGAGACCATAATAATATTTTTCAAAATGTGGAGAGATAACATTAAACGTTCTGAAATAGCCTTCTCTCAGAACTAGATTAATTTGTTCCATCCTTAATGACATTCTGAAAATAGAGATGTTGTTTAATATGTTTTACCTGTAAATCCATGATGAGTAAGAGGAGTGTGATATTTTCACCTTTAGCCAACTGATGAAACAGAAGTTTATGAGCCAGAAAGATCTACAGGGATTTTAATATTAGAATTTAATTTGCTTTGCAGTAAGAAAAAGAAAGAAGGAAAAACAAAAAAGCGTCCTCCATTGGCATGATTTCAGGAATATTTTCTGATACATAAATTGCATTTGAGACTGGGAAATATCTTTTTGTACTTTAGAATGTACATTGCATTTTAACTGTGAACACAATCTGCTTTTACCTACATATTGAAATGGAGCCCATAGATACACAGGTAAATTCTTGTATGCCTTGTGCTTAACCTCATTTGTGTCCTTATTTACTTTAAATAGAATACATTCCTCCAAAGAGATAAATCTCTCACACATCCATTTTAAATCTGTCCTTTGATGGGTAATGGTATGCCTGACTAATTAAAAAGATTAAATTTTTTTAATAAAGCATTACAGATTTGCAACGGAGAAGGTAGAAAGGATATTATATCAGGAGTAGAAAGCTTACTAGAAAAATGACAATAGCTCCAAATTTTGATGGAAGGAAACAAGACCTCTAGTCCGGAGCAGATGAGAGATTGATATTGAGTCAAGAATGCTTGTTTGAATGAGGCAAAACAAGGTAGAAACATCTACAGAATTTTTCTGTATGTGCTTCTGAAAACTTATGAATCCAGTTGTCCATAGAACTGATAGTTGGAGAAACTCAATCTTAATCTACTGAAGAGCTATAAAAAGACTTGAGATTTTAGAGCAGTCCGGACACAGGGACTCATTTATTCTTGGGTGATCACTCAGCATTACTCTGAAGTAAGAAGTATGAGCATCAGAGTCTGATGCTTTATCAACTATTCTCTTCCCAGAAACTTTGCAATCATATATCCTAGTCCACAGAACCAATGAAAAGCAGCCAAATAAGTGCTAAGGGCTGCAGCTGCACAAATATCTAGTTGTCAGATGCCTTATGACTTTGCAGTAAAAACAGTGATCTTATAAAATTTTCCACTGATAATTCAATCTTGGTTTTCTCAAAATCAGTTAAAAATCTTATTGCTTTCAGAGAGCCTATTTACTTCCTGAAATTATTTGTGTAACTTACATTGTTGTAATATCTCCATGCTTTGTTTAGAGTCATCTTATGATTCTGTTCAGTGTTTAAACCCACAATCTCTTTGAATACTCATGATCTTTCCTCATGCATATATATATATATATATAATTATTTTTCTGTATTTAGCTTATTTTAGGTCGTCATAGCAGATGATTAGTATTTTTCTTAAAATGTGATAGACATCATTTCTACTTTCAATTTTTTTATCCTTAGCTATGTTTTGGAGGTAGTTAGGAGAAGATGACATAAAATTATTTTAGCTTGACTCAGCCTTTATCAATTTTATTACTTACTTTTTATCAAACTCTTGTCAATCTGTCTCTCAGCCTTGCTTTGTGTATCCTGAAGGATTCATGTTTATCACATTCTTTCTATGAGATAAAAGGTTCCATCATCAGCTACTTATATTTTTGCCAATAATTTAACTCTCTAGATTGATATTCTTTATTCTTGGCTCAAAATAAACAACTTTAGTTGTTTAAACTAAAAAAAAAAAAAAAAAAAAAAAAAAAAATTTTTTCCCAAGTAGATCTATCTTGAATGTCAGTCATGTAGAAAAAAATAGCTTTGAGTGATAAACAATATATTATAAACAGAAATAGAATAAAATTAATTTATGTATTTGTATACTCCATAGGACTGTCAGTCTGGGCCAAGAGCATGTAAGAACTTTGTAAATATAATTGCATACATCAGTTTTGAAGTATGTCTACAAAAGTTTAGCCAAAGTTAAAGAAATCCCATAGAAAAGGGATAAGCACAAGAAGTTTTCATCCTTTTTAGTCTGATATGATATATGCAACCATTTATTTGAGTGTAATATGTTTCTGCTCATGTAAGTATTTGTGAGTGTTGAATATCAGTACCAGGAAATCCACTACCCTGAAGTTGGGCAGACTAGAACAAATTTCCAGTGAAAGACAAGTTGAATGCATTTCATCCTGAAGGATGTGCCTTCCTCCTTTGCCTGTCCTGAGCCAAGGCTGTAATGGGACCCTTTATCTTGTAACTGATGTTGCTGCTCAAGGTTTAGTATGGCTAAGCAAAGCTTCAAAATTCTGATCTAGATTTAGTGTTACTACTCTGGGTACAGAATGCAGTTTAGCCAGACCAGTGAAGACTAACATACATCATTAGGACATTTCTAAAAAAAACATTTGAACATACATGTAGATTTGAAGTTTTGCTAATTTTAATGCTTTTGGCATTTTTTAACATCTTTTCTTTTTTCTTTTTTTAAATACTTATTTTACTTATATTCTCTTGACATCTTGTTCTTTTCTGCTAGTAAATGTTAGATAATCATGTTATTTATCCACACAACATCACTAAAAACTGTGTGACGCTAAGGTAGTATGTTTTGTGCACATAACAAAACAGCTGAATAAGCTTCCCCCATCCCTCCAATTCAGGCAAGTTTAAATGTTTACTAGAGCACATTTCCATGTCTTTTTAACCAATATAGGCTCTTTGTAGACAGTAATCATTGGTCCTGCTCCTTGTCTAATATTGTTTGAATAGACATTTATGATGCTCTATGTGAGAAAAGATTGAAATAAGGAGAAGCTGCAAAAAAAAAAAAGAATTAACAAGGAGGCAAGGTTTGTAAATTAGTTTCACTATCAAACCAGATACTTTAAGAGAATGAGCTATATAGGGAAACATAAATGTTAGCATATGTTCCAATGAAATGAAATATTTGTTAATTGCCAGTTTTTAGAGTTATGAAAGTTTTTTCCAGAAATAGCACGAGTCACACAGAATTAATGATTTTTCTTGGGACAATATGTCTCTTTGCACCTCTTCTTACCTACTGCTATAGAAGATTAAAGACTTTCTGTATTATCTCTACTGAACCTTTCATCTGACAGTCCTCAGCTGCATGCAAAGGGACATACAAAACTGAATAAAACTGTGAAGTGTTGTATTTATGCCTCTAGTTGTTTAGCAGCTAGAATCAGAGGTTTTATAAAGTCAAGTGCCTGCCTCATTTTCACATTTCTCAACTGCTCTATTTTTAGATGATGTGAAGATAGCACCTGATTCCATAGGCTGTAGCTTCTTTTCCTTTGTTTCTTTTGTGTGTGTTTGTTGCTATTTTTTTTTTGTTTTGCTTTGTTTTGTTTTCAGTTTCAAAACTTTATTACCTTAATTATATCACAGGGGATGGGTTTGAGGAGGTGGAATGGGCAATCAGGAAAAATAAATAAATTTTAAATCGCTCAAATATTATCTTTAAAAAATTTGTTCCATCACCCTGACGCAGTGGTAAACATCAGTAAACAAGGTTAGACAGGGTCAGTCTTAAGCATTACGAGTCCCAAGGAAGATTTGGCAGTGGTGTCCCAAGGCATTTGTAAAATGACATTTGCCTTTTAATAAAAGTAAAGCTGACTTCAAAGTTCATGATTCCCTAGTCTCCCAAGTCAGGCTTCTGGCTTTTATACTTTCTCTGCCTTTCAACAGTGTTGTATTCTCTTCCTCATCGCACTTTCCCAGGCCTGGAAGCTCAGAAACCAGGGCATGGAAGCAAGCACACCATAGAGCAGAAGCTCCAAGTTCATGAAGGAACAAATTTCCAGGCAAGAGCCTCACTGTTAGCTGCATCTGCTGAAGGGCAAACTGTACAGCATATGTACACCAATTTAGGGTTTACTATCCACTCATTAAATAAAAATAAAATCTTATGGTGTCTTCAGGCATGTGGTAAGTAATGAAGAGAAGGAATAAAGAGACTAAGGCCTCAGGGTCCATAGTATTTTGTGTTTGCTGGTGCTATAGAAAATATTTCTATAAAAATAGGATGATCTACTAAGGGATTTAGAGGATCTACTTAAGCCTGTGAGATCAGTTGTTAAAGGATCTACTAGCTTGCCTACACAGGCTATCCAGTCTCTCACGTCTTGGAGGTTTCAAGACTTGACTGGTTTTCAACCTAAGCTGACAAGTCTTACCTCATAGCTGACCCACCTTGGTCAGGAGTTTGGTGTAGAAACCTCCTGAAATCCATTCTGACTTGAATTATTCTGTGCTTCTATGATTCTAAGACAGAAGACAAGAGTGAACTATTAAAAGATCAAACTAAAGTATGGTTTTTTTTGTTCTGGGTTTTTTCTTCAGGACTAGAAACAATAGTAAACAGTACACTTCTGCCTATCTTTTTCAAGATGCCAGGGTTAATCGGAATCACCTTTTTTACAGTACTTCAAGTATTGTTGAATATAGCTGTTTCAGAATTAGGAGTAGAAGAGCCATGGAAAACAGACCTCAGCGTGTTTTGAAGCAATTAACCTGTAAGAACATTTTGTTACTGCTGACTCGTATGGTCAGAACTGACAGAGATAACCTCAACAATCAAGCTGAATGATCTAGATGAAGTTCACAGTCTTATTTCTAAACATATGTATTTTCTGTCTTACAAAGTACTACAGTTTCAAAAGTATTTTATTTCTTCAAATCACCCAGATATGCTTGTATTTTCCCTGTTTTATAGATGCAACCAGTGAAAACAAATATAAAAGATCTCCAGCTTTTGTTCTTGTTTGCTTAATAGTGAGACATTGGTGAACAAATTATTTAATTTCAGTTATTTGGAGGTAAGTAATTTATCTGCAGTTAAGAAGAATACATTTTAAAAAAAGACAGTACAGTACAACCATACCACTTTTGTCTGTACTCAATTAAAAAAAAATTTGGTTCTAAACAATGAGTTTTCCTGCACATTTTAAATTAGCAAAGATCAATGGTATTGTAGCCAACAATAAATGACCAATGCCATTTATTCTCATTTTCCAAAAAGTCCCTCAGCTTCATTTGTTTTGTCCATCTACTGAAATAATTTCACAGTGCAGAACTTCAGAGTGTTCCTTGAACACAGAACTGACAGAAGACAATGAAGCACAAAACTACAGTAGTTCCATACGAACAAAAATACAGTCCATTCTATAAGAAAGAACAACTGATTTTTTTCTCCTCAGCAGTGAAGTCACCTAAACACTTAAGCTACTTAACAGCTTTGAAGAGTTTGGAGAAAAATGTAGAATTAAATTTAAATTTAAAGTTTGGGCTTTAATTTGTTTATTTCTACATGTATTTACTATTCTTGAGATAGTATTTGTCCCCCTTTTTCTTGAGGAACATTAGATGTAGACAGCTCTCGTCTCCCAGGAGCAGTCTACTACTAATTTTGGTGCATTTATATATCCTCCTCATTCCTTAGACAATGAGCCTCGCAAAGTTTTACTCTACCTGTCTTCACAATCTGACTTTTTCATGTTTACGTACAACTCTATAGGTCTAGGACAATCACTCGTGTTCCACATTTTTTTCCTTTTTTTTTTTTTTCAGTTACCTACTCAGACACCTCTTTCCTTTAAGAATAGCTCATTGAAGATAAAATATCTTCAGTGAAAATTTATGGTTCCATTCTAAAATCTTAACAGTAAAACTTGGTGAGCCCATTTCAAAGAGCTGTGTGCAACACTTATGACTTTGCCAGTATGTTTTTATTCTTTTCAAAGAGGCATTTGCTTTATCACTCACCACGCCTGTGGTAAAGTCTATTCAATTTGTTATGAAAAACAAAATGGAAACAAATCCTGAACATCTGTTGCAGGCCAATACAGGCCAATCCCTGTGTTCTTCCAGTTATAACTGAAGTTTTCACTCACTTCTAATGATTACATGCAGTGGGAGATTCCCAGACAATGTATTGTGTGCCAGTTCTGATGCAGAGGGTCATTGTTTTACGAAGAGCTGCAATACGTATGATACGCTGTGATAAATTTCAAATATATTATTTTCTTCTTTTTCTAACTGCCTAAGGCTATTGCAATAAGACCATTCTAATTTCAAAAAAACAAAGAAAAGAAATTTTTAAAAAAATAGCCCCCACAATCTGTGACATTTAAACTATAAAATACAGTTAGTCATTAACACCATGCTACAAAACTGAAAATGAAGAAACAAAACAAAAAACTCCATAGGTGGGGAAGGTAGTTACTGTTTTGCTACAGGGATTTGTATGAAATTACTGCTACATTGGCACTTTATGGATGAGAAAATCCATTTAACGTATGTATGTGTTTTCAGGTATTATTGCTATGTTTTGGTTACAAAATAGTGGGCTATGAATAGTGTAATTTATTATTTTGGTAACAACTTTGCACACCAGATAAATTTGGGAACTGCTAATCTAGATGTTTTGCAACTGAAAAAGACTGGAGCTGGAAAGGGAAAAATAAAATATGCCTTAATTGTACCTACTCATCTGATTTTTAATGTAAGTATTTTTAAGTATTCCTTTCCAGTTAGCACTCAATAAATTGTAGTACAATAAGGTCATAAGGAGAATTGCGAAGGGGAAAGATGTCTGTGAGCTCTGGAAAAATGAATAGCCAGGAAAAAAAAAAAAGACTGGAAAACGTGGACAGAGTGGATCAGACCTATAAAAGTAATATGAAAAGAGCATACAATCAGTGAAGGAGGAAGAAAGAGGAAGAACTACAAAAGTTGGCATTGTCTTGTTGTTTTCACCTAGAAAAAACCTGCTAACATCCAAGTATTGCATCACTTTTAAATACTAAGCCACTTGTGAAGAGTACATAATAGTAGGTATAATTGCATTTGTCTTCTTAGTTATCTACTATTTTTTCAAAGAAATGTGTTGTTTATTTTTCCTGTAAATATTTGCACTATTGGGATGAGGAAGTTAGAAATCTAAGGTTTTCTGGAAGGCGGTGTGTGCAAGAGTCAGAGAGAGAAAAAAGCTATAAGTTAAAAAAAGGTATTGGCCTCAGATTCCTGTAAGGTATTTATGGGATTGCGCATGCACCCTTTAGTTCAAGTAGCTATTGCTCTTTTAAAATCTATTTTTTAATAAATATGAATATTTGTGGTAATATTATCACTCAATGCCTGGTCTTTAAAACTACCACATTTTTCTGTGCTACCATGATTTGCATTGATACTATTAACTATTTCCAATGATGAAGTTTTCTTAATTGTTCTATGCTTCTTGCAGGAAGAATATCAGTCTTTTTTTGACACTTCAGAAGTACTGAAAATTAAATTAGTAGTAAGTACATTCTGTTTAGTGGTGGGTGAGAGGAGGGCTGGTAGTTGCTATTGGAAGGTGTCTCTGCCCTTGGCAGTGGGGTGGGAACTAGGTCATCTTTAAGGTCCCTTCCAATGTGAACCATTCTATGATTCTATACTTTGTTATAATCTGTTTGTTAAAATACAAATTTATAAAGGTTATTGCATATGCAATTCTCCTCTTTTCTGATATGAATGAAGAGCAGAAAAATGTTCCATCTGGATACACACCCAGGTGAAACTGGCACCGCTTAAAGCTCATGTGCAGAAGCAAACTCCAGTAAGGACATGTCATATATAACTTAACTGTGGAACTTACCATGTTCCAAAAAACATTTGAAATATTGTGTGCGGCAAACCCAGGCTATGAAGCCCCAGACCAAATTTCTCCCTCCTGCAACTTTGTGAGCTTGTTCAAGATGCTCATTACACGTGTAGTAAACAAAAAATGAGTTAGATGTTATATTGCCTTCTAAGCAACCAAGTACTCAATGAGAATGTGAATTTTGTAGTTTTTGCACTGATATCAAGCAGGGCATAAAGAAGCAAAATTCAGCAAATTTATATTCCTAGGAACTGAACACAACTCTCTTCTAATATAAAGTATTTGATTTCAGTGGATTTGTAGTAATTGTTATTCCCACACATACATATCCCATTCATGTGCAGGCAAGCATTTAATACAATTTACATGAGAATGGTTTGAAGAAGAAGAAGAGCATTTATTAGTGAGTCTGAGTGCCATCATTCTGACATTATCCTGGAGCAAATCCTACTTTGTTTTTTTTTCCCCATCTCTTTACATCAAGTATAACATTATAAAAAGCACCATTCTTGTGCTCAGTGTTAATACTTAATAATTCTTTGAAAATGTATGCTGGTTTTTACAATTTATTCCAGTAGAATACATATTTATATAATTATAAATCCCTGACATCCCTGAAATAACACATAATTCTAGTGGTATGTATAATTTGTACATAGGCAGAAATTAGCTCATATATAAATACAGACCAAAATTACATAATTAAATTATATAAAAATTCATTTACAACCAATAAACTCTAGAATATGAGACAACAAGACTTTTGGCCTTGGTCTTAGCTCTCTGAATATCTAAAATAATTTGTAGAAGTTTCCCTTCCTTTAATATTGGTATTATATTCCCAAAGTGATACTTGCTGGGAGAGAAGAACAAAATAATTTGTCCTGTCCCGTGCAATATTAATACTTTAATACACTGAGTAAAACAATTTCATTTTGTAAATATGATTCTCAGCTTTCTGACAGGAAATATACAAAAAACTGACATTAAATTAGTCATAAGAAATTACTTTCATAGAGTTTACAAGAGTCTACACTTTTAGTACTACAATCATAGCATCACATACTTACAATTGATTTGAAAAGCATTCTACTCACTACAATTGGTGTAACTACCTATACAGTCCAGTGAAGGAATTATGGCACCTAAATTAAAAATCCATCTAGTTGATTTTAAAATAGCTCCCAAATCCATGTATTATTAAAACCTACATTCTGTCTTCTGCTCTTCATAAGCTTTAATATGCAGTAGCTTCAGATCTGACGTGTTATGATTTTGTAAACATAAGTGCATAGAAAAAATCTTTACAATCCATAGAGTGGTAAAGATCAGATCACAGTCTGAAGAAAGTCTTGAGTTCACCTTCTTGGCAGCTGGTTCTTACCATCTTCACTCCCTATCACAATATGAATGCAATTAACTGAAGACCAAAAAGGATAACTTACAAGAAATTAGATGTTTTTTTGAGATGCAATGTTAATATCAGGCTCTACTTTGGTAGCTATCTGATACGTAAAATCAACTTTACAAGATAAGGAGATCTTATGATTTAGCTACAGTTCTGAAAAATGTTATTTCCTAGATATACTCCCACAGTTGCAAGGTTCTACAGTATACTGCCCATACAATTCTGATAATGTGCAACAGCAACTCCTATTAGAAGAAAAAAAGTATAACGGGAAGGAAAACCTTGTTCAGAAAAGGGATGCAAAATGACGTGATGGTAGCAAAGTTTAAAATCATCACAAAAGTTCTCTAAACGTATCATAGAAAAACAAACTTGAGATTTTTTTTTCCATCAGTGTTCTAATGAAAGATTTCTTCTGGAAGATTTCTTCACCAAAGTTCTTCTTTGCTGGAAAGGATTGCTAGGAAGATTTTCTGGGGAAATTTCAATATTAATACAAAATGTTCCAATAATAATAACAGCAGCTACAACAACAGAATCACATACTACTCATCCACAAAATTATTCTGTATGTTATCTCTCAGTCCAAACACTGGGAGTTAGAGGAACAGTATTTTGCAAGAGTGGCATCATCCTTCATACAGGCTCCACCAGTGGTCCAGAGTTAGCTCAGATGCATAAACTGTACAACTGGATGGAAGTGGTAAAATAAAATCTGTTAGTCAGCACATGATAAATAAAGGGAGAGTCAACTGAATGTTTTAGATGGTATATCTCTCAGAATATCTGAATTGTTTGAAAAAAAGGACAGAATATTCGAAGCAAAGAAATACAAAATTCAAGTACAAAATACTTTAATTCCCAAAGTAACTTTGGACAAGATACATGAAAAAGATTCTTTAAGGAAATACTTAAGGGAATGAGAAACCATCAATTAAGAAATGATTAAAATACAGGAATCGGGGAGTAGAGAATAATTGTTTTTTTTCAGTGCAAGTAATCTCACGAATAAGATTTAAAACCTAGCATAAATGTTAAAAGAAGTTCAGTGTCTTTTGTGGTTGCTTTTGTTTTGTTTTTCTTTGCTATCCTTTACTTCAAAGAATATTCAATAATGAACAGGAAAACCTCTGTCTGGAAGCAATCTGAGGACTCAACTATTTTAACTATTTTACAGAATTCATAATTGATTTCCCTAGCAAATAAGCAATAAGAAAGTTATTTAATTTTGAAACAATTTTTAATACTTTCCTGTTAGAATTTTCATCTGAAAGTTATAATTAATTAATTGTCAGACATTTTTCATTACTTGAGTGATATACTTAGTTTTAATTAAATATAAGAATAATTTCTTCTTTAATAAAAAACACATTATAATGTCTCACATTAGGGAATAGTACAATATGAAAGGTAGAAGAATGTGAGATTTTAAAATAAATCCTATTACTGTATTGACTTTACGTTGCATGAGGCTACAGGGGTGGCTTGGAGACCTGCAGACTATGGGAAGCCCAGGTGGGATCAATTGAGGAAGAACGAAATCCCATGGGAGGGCTCACATGCAAGAGGGGCATAGAGTGACCATGGAGGAGCAGCACAAAGTGTTATGGACTGAGAACAGCCCCTATTCTTCATCTCCTTGCATTGCTCACAGAGGGAATGTAAAAGAGAATAGACGGGGAGAAGATGTTCTTAGATTTGGTTTCAGTTTTTCACTGCTCTAATCTGTTAGTAATAGTCAGTGAATTATATTAATCTCCCTGCACTGAGTCAGTTTTGCTCACTGCAGTAGTTGGTGAGTGAACTCCCTGTCCTTATCTCAACACTCAAGCTTCTTTTCATCATATTTTCTCCCTCTTTTCCTTTGAGGAGGGGGAGTGAGATAGAGGTGGAGTAGAGCCCATCAAGGTGAAACTACCATAATTACTCATCCTGTTAAGTTGCAAAATTAATTTATGAATGAGAGATACTTTTCCTAAAAAAACCTGTAGTTTTGCACTTCCAAAGATTTTGCCATTAAATATTCCGTGAAACAGAACAAAAACTTGAAGAGGACCTCCCATACCATTGCTCTTTGAATTTCAGTGTAAAGGTATTTATCCATTTTATTGAAACTTCCATCTATTTTAACAAAGGATTAAGAAAAGTACATTTCAGAATTTGGATAATTTTTATTTTCTTGAAGATCCTTTAGATCTATAATAATTACAAATTTACAAATGTTAACATGAGAATTCTTCACTGACATGATAACAGGCTGATTTTTCAACATAATTCAGAGCTACGTAGAAATTCTTTAGCTAATTATAAAACTGGTAGGTGGTGGCTTATACAACCATTTTCAGTGGTTTTCTCTATACTTAATGGTAAATTCAGAGATAATTCCCGTGTCCCGGGTTTTTGACTGCTTGCTTGTCTTGTTAAAGGAAATGTTTACCAAAAGACTGCACCAGCTCTTTCTTAGCTTTATAACACCTTCAGTGGACTAACAGGAATACTAGGTGAAGATGTAGTGGTGCAAAGCATTTTGATGTGCCAATTGCTGATCTAAGGACTCTATAATTATAAAAAATTACAATGCTACAGCACACTGACATATCTTGTAAAAAGCTCATTTTTTCCTTAGATCTATTTCCCTTAACCAATCTACTACTAATTCAGATACAAATGATATTTATTTTAAAAACTGAATGATAGTTGTTGAAAGATTCTGCATTTTTCTATGATCAGCTAGAGATATCTGGACTTACTTTTAATTTCTCTTTGTTGATCCCATTTTTTAAGGCCAATGTTGCTGTATTTCAGAGTCCTCCAGATATATTAAACTTATTCATGAGCTAGTTCTGCACACACTATTCCTTTTACTATGCTAAAGGAGGTTGTGCATATATTCATTTATTCATATCTGTCTATGTTTAAATGATAGCCATAATCTTACAGGTACATTTTGTGCAACTGCTTTAAATTAAACACGGCAAAAAAATCAACACAAGAAGTAGAAGAGGAAAAAGACTAACAGTGGCATCTAAACAATTCAACTCCTACACAGCTGCCTCAAATGTATCTCAGGAAGAAATAATTAGTGTTATCAGATCAAAAGAAAAGAACCTTCTTTTCTATAGGGGATTAGTTTTCTTTCTTTCTTTTCATATTGCCAGTAACATGAGTTGTTCTGTCATTATTTTTTTTGTACATAAAAACATAAAAAAATACATATCATAGAGGCACATGGCTTAGAATTCTTTATCTTAAAATGCAATCAGCAACAATGGATAGCAATGCCATAGCAAAAGTAATTTGAGGTATACTAGAAACAATTTTTTTTTTTTAAAGGAAGTTAAGAAAACAAACAAGCAAACAAAATCAACAGTGTGTTATTACCAGAGGAACCAATTCAGAAAGAATTCTCAGTACAATACTGGATGTTTCTAAATTGGAAACCACCAACACAAATAATTAACAGTGCTCTGAATCACCTTCTCTGAACATAATTTCAATTTTAGTATGATAAAGGTATTAAGCACATCTTTAGATAATACTTCCATCTATGAATCATCTCTTTTGGAAATATTAATAGCTTGTACAGAAGTTTAGTCATAGATTCCACACAAACTGTCATTATTCAGAAAAGAAGACAAAAGCTACATGATGCAGTCATAGAAACCATGGGCTTGGAAGGAGATTATTTAGTCCAGATCACTGTTCAGAGGCACACCCAAACTGTTGTTCATTCCGTTCTCAAAAAAGTGGAGAGACTGTGAATCAGTCTCCCTAGGTAACATGCTTAACTATGATTTCCTAATCTATATGAATTGTATTTTGAATTAATTTAAGCTTGTTATTTTTGAATAATTTGGATGTCAATTTTTGTTGGATATAGAGAACTACATTCACAATGTTTTGAAAGTATCTTCATATTTTTAAAGCTAATATTTAAATGCTTACATACCTTTCTATCAGTCATTCTTTGGTTTTCTTTCCTATGTTCATTTTAGTAGGAGATCAATGCACACTCAACATAATTCTTACTACTATTTTTAACAACTTTGCAGGCAGTTTGCTTTTTCTCTGGTTTAAAAGTCATCTTTCTCCAAAGTTAGTAAGTGGTCATCTTACGTCACATCTATTATGGCCATATCTTGAGACAGCAAAATTGACACTTGGTTGGTAAAAGCTAATAAATGAAGTCACATCTGAATTTTGAAGACTGATTGCAAGCATACAATCACATGACTGACTTAAAAAGAGGAAAAGTATCTTTGTTACCAAATTGATTATCACTCCTGCATGATAAGCAACATATCTTAAATGCAAATATCAGATTTTGACCTTGCCACACTAGTAAAGAAAAGAGTTAGACAGTGGCCTGAGGGCTGGTCTGTGATTTTCCTTATCATTTAATTGCTAGCATGATCTGATAGATTATGAGCACTTCCATCTGTGGCCTCTAATTTAGAAGTGTCTTGACATTATATAGATTTTTGTCTTTGTGTTAGCATCATAATAGTTTTTTTCTGTGCCTTATAATCTCTTGCTGCCTTCTGTGTCAC
Source organism: Numida meleagris (assembly GCF_002078875.1). Lineage (NCBI taxonomy): Eukaryota > Metazoa > Chordata > Aves > Galliformes > Numididae > Numida > Numida meleagris. Next base: position 99,041,498 of record NC_034411.1, read on the forward strand.
ATCCTTCAGAAAGAAAGAGCAGCTTTGTAGTAATACCACTATGAGAATCAGTAAGATCAGCTTTTAAGCTGGATATTGCTCTAGCTCGGGAAAATGTGATATCATGACATTGGTTTTTTTGCATTGATTATGGAATTCAATGAAATCTCTGATCCAAAACTGCTTGGATTTTCACAACCAAGGCCTTAATGTTTTGCTAAAACCCAACTTTTCTTTTTTCTATATATCCATTTGGTATATATTTAACGATTGCAGAGTTTCATTTTAGAATCTGGAATTTCTTTGAAAGTAGTTTAGCAACTGATGAAAGAAATGGATTTACAATCGTTATTAAGAGTTGAGTATTCTGTCAGCTTTATCTGATTTTGAGTAGAGGGAAATGTTATTCCTATTGCATTTTGAAAACTTGATCTTGCCCACTCTACTGCTGAAGAAATTAGGTCATGCAACAAAAAACTGTTCATCGTATTCTAGAATGGTTAAAGTCTCTCTAAAAAGTAGGAAAAACTCCAGTTCTCTAGGAGAATAAGCACCTAGATCTGCAATGTTACTTCTTGATTGTTTAATATTTGATAATTATCTGATTAACACAATAATATTGCAGATAATTATTTTTAATACTGTGTCCATTTTGCTAGTCAGTGATGCTATCAAATTCCTTTCTTTTCCTACCTCAAAGATTTTATTTGCTAGTTCAGGTGATAACATTATGCTATTGTCATGATCTTATGGAAAAGAACTTCATTAATGCCTCTATACTAATACAACTTATCTTTTTAATCTTACCATTTTATCACTGCTGTATCTTTTAAAATTTTGCCTTGCAAATGGTTTTGTATGCATGTTGTCACATCTATTACAATCTCCTTCTAAGGCCTCTTACTCATCACGCGTTCCTCACTCATACACATCTTCTGATCTATGATTAATGACAGATTGTGTTGTACATGAATTATAAAGACTGTGAGTGTATGCAACTCACATAAAGCCAAACTGAATCACATGAAGCTGCATGTAATTTTCTTCCAAACAATATCCTGGAATTTTTCAATGCAAAACTAGAAGCAGCTATGCTGGAATTGAATGTTAACTACACTAACAGTTATTTGTGAATTGTTTACTTAGTAGCAGGCTTGTTGCCAGCTTTTTTTATTTTAAACTTGTGTGCTTAATCTATGAAGATAGCATACAAAGATGGATATCCTATTTCTAAACTACACCGTTTAAATTACTGCTATGCAGAATAAGTGAGCAGTTTAAATACAAAATTAGTAGGGAATGTTGGGAGAGAGACTATTTCTATGAACATTTACCTCTTAAAAATCTGTAGATACTATTAATCTGAAATGCATTAATAAATATTAAAACATTCATATGGTCAAGGAACTCCATGTAGGAAGCTAAACTGAGCCATGTCTTAATTGGTATTATTATAGGGATGGTTTTGACTTAAGAAGTTTAAGGATTTAGTTAATTTCACCTTGAAATCATACTAATGTGCATCTCTTCTTTCAAATAAAAGGGTGGATAATGGAGGGGGTGTGAGGAGGTGTTGAAAGAAAGTTTTTTAATATTAAGTTTTTTTTAATTTTCGTAAGTAATTTTTTAATTTTTTGTAAGTAATCACTAAACCTGCAACAATGTTGACACACTGTGCTTCTCCAGTCCAAGATTTTCAAATAACAAATTATCTTTTTTTTTTGTCTCAGATATGCACAAAGGTCAAACTGTACTCTCATTCCTCTCTCACAGCTGCTGTTTCACAGAAGCCTTTCTTTTTCTTAAATCTACTCTCCCATTGCCTAGGAATTCATCAATAAGAAAATATAAGGCAATGTTTCCTGACCCTTCATCTAATTAAATAATTGATGGTTCTTTAATATTGCTGAATACAATTTTCAAACCATTTGGGTAACATTTTGTATCACAATGCCAAGGTGTGTGATTAATTAATAACATAAATAGAGCTGATAAACAAAAGTTTTCTTAAAGTTTACACAAAGAGGCTGAAATACAGGTATTGTTATTTTAACCTATTGACCTAAGGGTCTCTTTAGGCATTTGAACAGCTTGCTAATTAGACCATCAAGCGTTCAGGGACTCACTTGTAAGTCTTCAAGGTTAAAGGCATTCTAGATGATAGACACATTTTTGGATACCTCAGGAAATAAAAATGTTTAATATCTTCACTGATTTTAAATTGCCTTTGACAGGGTCTGAAAAAAAATCTGACCCTTGTCACATTGGTTTAAATCCTAGCTTGGTAAATGCTTATAAATGTGAAGAGTGACACTCTTCACTAACATTCATGTGTTGTGTTAAAGTCTACTCAGCTGTGTGAATATATATAGGGCTTTTATACTGACACACCAAGAACACAACTGCTTGAAGGGCTTGAAACCCTGACAGCTTCTCTTTTTTTTCAGTTGTCATTTGGGCTAGCAAAGCTTATTTAAATCTCCCTTTCAGAAACTGCCTAGTTTCAACAGTATAGCTTCTTACAACTATCAAACAAACGGCAGACAATAATTAATTTATTGTAATAATATCACTCAGACTTTGCACATGTACGTCAGGCAGTTAGTTTTACCCTGCCTCAATGCTACTCTCAATACATATTTTTAATTATTATTATTATTTATTTATTATTATCACTACAATTTTTTTTCCTTAAAACCTTCAAAAGAAACACTATCAACAAAAGGAAAATACAAGCAGACAGATGCTGTTTCTCAGACAAACCCATGAGAGCTATCCAGTATACAATGTAATGTAGAAGTGCAGTTGGATGGAATTAAAACTCTCTACAGTCTAGCTGGAAGGATTCATTGGCCACTGATTGTGCCAACATCCCCAAGTGGAGCAGAGGAAACTCAAATTCTGGCATCTGCATTTTGGGTAATACTTTTCAAAAAAGAAAGATCCCTTTCAGGACACTTTGACAGAGTGATCGGCAACCTTTCAATTTTTCATACAAATTGTGGAGAGAGTAAATTTTGGAGGTTGTGATTCCTGCATGAGAAGAAACCTGTTTCTTCATCTCAAATTTAGGCATAGAAGTCAAAAAGAGAGGCAGGACTTAAAACGCAGTGACCCCTTCATGCTCCCATTCCTTTGATCTAATTTAGGTAACTAATTTAGCTCCTAAAGTTAGGTGAAATAATACAAGCTTTGATATGCTGATTGTCACAGCTGCTATCCTAGGGGACTTGCAACTTGGAGCAGCTAAGTCAAGACAACATCTTACTGTTCTGTCACCTCACCTCCTTTCATTACCTTTGTTCTGAAGTTCTAGCAACTCCCTTTTGCTGAAGACTTGAGTTCTAACTGAAAGGACACTGACTACATTTTTGTGGTTTATTTTTCACTGCCTGTGTAAGTGGAACTGACTCACTTGAGGGGTCTAGCATCACATCCCACCCATGAAGGCTGGGAAGGCAAATTCCCCTGGTTAGGATAAACAACACTCTAAACACAATCATGAATTTTAATAAAAATCTCTACTACAGTTATCTGAAAAATATTGGCACTCTTACAATTATATCTGTCTAAGCTGAACAACTAAACTATGCTCAATGACTTCATAAAAAATTGAAATAAGCCTTGCATTTCATAACAAGGGAAAAAGAAAGAAAACAGAGATATGGAGTTGGGAAGGGGAGTAAAGAGAGATGGACAGAGAAAGAGATCATTGGTTCAGGTTCCAGCACTGTTCCAGCCGATGGGTGAGATCTTCAGTCTATGAGAGCACTTGTCTAGAAGTTCCAAAGTACCGAAGTCTAAAAGCTCCCCAGAGCTTCTCTTGGGCATTCTTTTATACCTGCTAGATTTATGGGATTCTTCATCAAGTTCACCATAAACAAGTTTGTAGTCAAAACTTCCTCAATAAACAAGGGAGTTTGGGACCGATCAAGGCCTTCCCAACTCCACAGGGCTCCCTCCGCTAGCCATGTCTCCAGCCTCTAGCCTGGTGTCATAGCAGTGGTTTTATCTTGCAAGTGTTTGAGACAATTCCAGGCTTAAAGTGCTTTTTGTTGGTCTGCTACACTAGCAAAATGAATTTGTACAGCCAAGAGCATTATCCCCATTTTGATAGTGGTAAGTTGTTGAATTTGTTTGCTGTAAATAGCTTTAACTCTGCACATACAACACGTGTCTTTCCCCTGCAGATCTGCAGAGGTAGAACTTAACACCTTTATAGTACTCCAGAGGCTGTTTTATTGTGTTGTTTGAGATGGAACAATTGTAGGGGAAAAAATATCTATTTTGTTTCTTCCTTTGTGTCATCTTCCTTTTTGAAACACACTAAGAATATATCTTCCTTTACAAAACACACTAGGAAAACAAAAAAGCAAAACTAATAGACAGATTATAGTGTTACTCCTTTATAACTTTTGATATGCTTCAAAGACCTTTTACCACCAAATTAAATACCAGTAATACAGAAGTTCTTTAACACAGCAATATATTTCCAAATTCTGTTTTCAAGTATGCCAGCTTGAACACAGTGGAACTTTGAAGTATTAGATGTATAACCTCAGTCTTTTCCAACTTAAATAATTCTATGATTCATTTTAATCTAATAAATTTAACAGATGTTTAAAATGAAAATATACAATAGAAGAGTAGTAGAAGTATTTATGGTAGCGTCTGAGATGGAATCTACTTTTATATGATTGCTCTCATGCTTTGTATTTCTCAACGCAATGTAGTTTAAAACTGTTGTGAAGTTTCTAATCCCAACATACACCAGTTCTTATAGATGTAAGGTTAGTTGAAAATGAGTTGCATTTCATGAAACTGTAGTTATTTTCCTATAAAACTGGAAAATAGGAGATTGATCACATAAATGATCTTTTTCATGCTTCTAAATTATGGTATAGAAATATAATGTCCTACAAAAATAAAATTGAATACTTTTTCTTTATATCAGAGATTCTACTCAGCTTAATTTCTGAGCAGGTATAGCAAAGAAAGAAAGCCAAACACTGTTTCTTTTTCCTCATTTCATACTTGCATACCAGTGATATACAATAAAGTATTTTATTTGAATCAGCTAGCTCAGTGCTAAATTATATGAATTTATCACACACAAACATATATGCACATGTGTAGCCTTTGATTTTCATTTGTATTACACACAGTATAGTGTTTAAAAAGCTCAAATAGAGCAATCTTACTGTATTAAGTTGCATGAACTTAAAATACAATACTTTTTCCGAACAGTTATTTTATCATATTGAAACCAATGGCTGAGATAAAGTTCTAGCCTTATAGACTAGATTTATATCTATAAACTTTATAACTTATAAACTTTAGGTCAGAAAATAACTATTTTAAATTAAGTTTTAGATAACTATTTAAGCAGATAGCTATTTTAAGTTATGGATGGATTAAAAGCTATATTTTTATAAGTTATTTTTAAGACTGTCCAAAATCCAGCAGAGGGAAATAACTGTGTAATTTCTTATATTCACAAGAGGAAAAGAAATTGATTAAACCTTTTTAAAGCACTTTAGTCTACAATGTTATAGACTTCTTTGAAACTTTTTAAATACAAATATATTTATGAAAAAGGAATCCTGGTCACTGGTAAAAGAACTGAAACAGATTTTGGTTAAAAATGTTTTTATCTCTTTATCTTTATATCACTTTCATCTCCCACTTGTCTCTGAATTACCCCTTTGTTCCCTTTATTGAGTTCATGGATATTTTGGGTTTTATTTTGCCTTATAGAGTTTTGTTTCTATGACATTGTTAATAGTTAACGTTTTGTTTCTGAAGAAGTACAATTGGATATCTAAAAAAAAATGAAGCAATTATGGTTTTCACCAGAATACATATTGTCAGTGCTTGACAACTGTTTTCAGGTTGGGAGAACAGAATATTTAATTGGAATATATTATGCAAAAGACATTTCTTATTCTCAATTTAAATTCATTAGTCCTAGTTATGTGTCACTTCTATAGATATAAGGGTCTTAAAAAGGTTGTGAGGCTATAAGGTTCTTAAAAAGAAGATATAAGTGAAATTCAAAAACTTATGTCCAAAACTGTCATAAAATACACATTCATTGTCACCTAAGTCTCTGTGTGACTTGCATTTTTAGTTGCAAATTTCAAGAGTATAAGCAGAGCTTCAGCCTTTGCCAGGCTAAGCAGCACTACACCTAACCTGCTCTTAACAAAGTCAGGCCTCTCATTTTTGTCCCTACTCACAGTCATTTTCAAACAATAAACAGCAAGTTATGACCAACAGAAATAGTTCTCTATTTTTTTAAAGCTAGAAGCAGCAATGTAATCACAATACAGTTATTCACCTTCAGGTCTACTCTGTGCCTGAGAGGATTCAATCCCTTGGAAATGTAACCATGTTCAGGAATCCATACAGGGAAGGGAAAGGGATTTCATGCAATCTCTCAAAACTGCATCGTGTGTTTTAGAAGGGGCTGGACAGAGCTTGTGTCTCCATGGTAGACAGGAACTAAATGGAAGCAGTGAGTAAGATGATCTTTCATTTTTTCCTACCTGAATTAGTTTTGACACTGGGGAGCTCTTGGAAGAAGTGTTCCAGTCAGGTACAAAAAGCTTCCTCCAACCAAGTACTCTGATCTTAAATTACAAAGAAGACAAAAGCATCAGTATCTCCACTTCAAAAGCAGGATATTCTTAGGAGCTACAATATCTCAGTGTTCATATTACAACCCAAAAGAAAAAGAACTGATGCTACATAATCCCTTGGAAGAGACTCCATTGAAATGTTTTAGAAAGGTGTTTAGCACTACTCTCTTGCTTTGGATGAGAGAATGCTCTACAGAGGAATAATAGCATGGTTTCATGTTTCTTCTTTCCTGATTTGTGTGCCTTACCAAGGAAATAACATAACTAAACTTACATAGGAAACATTTTTTAAATATGGTAGTGAAAAGCCATTTCAAAATTCATTAGAAGGTTTTTTAAAATCACTGCTGGTTATTTTTTCTCTATTTCAGTACATAAGCATGAAAAAGTGCATTTCTTTTTCTGCAATGTGTCATAGGCAAGATTAAAAGTAACTTTAAAAGAAGAAATGCTATGAATGTAAAAATTAATGTGTCTCCAATGTTTCATCATCACTAACTTTTCCCATCCAAAATTCATCTTTCAAGATAGTTTAACTGCTGCCTTTGAGCTGCAGCACTTTGTCTCTGTTTTAGCCTGTAATTCCCCTTCTCATCTCAGAAATCACACGTAGCAGAAGCAGAAACAGCATAGTTGCCAAGAAAGCTTAACTTTTTTTAACCTTTATTTTTTCTCCACTCCCAAGGTTTCAAACTAAAGCTACACCGATTTCTTTGTAACTCAACCTTGTAAAAATGTTCTATTCATGAAGAACATATGAAAACCCATATGAATTTTGAAAAGTCATTCTTTCAGGCGTAAGTAATCACAGAAATGATCATAATACACTTACAGAACACTGAAACAGGCTGCCCAGAGAGGCTATAGAGTCTCCTGCTCTGGAGATATTTATTCAAGATCCACCTAGACACTTTCCTGGATGACCTACTGTAGGGAACCTGCTTTAGCAGGAGTATGTACTTGATGATCTCCAGAGGACCTTTCCCATCCCTCCCAGATTCTCTTAAAAAAAAAAAAAAAAGGTTTTTTATGTGCTGTGTTCAAATTATACGTAGTTGTTGGAGGTTATACAGACAGGAATATGATGAGTTCACATTTAACAAAAAGTATAGAAGAATCTCAGGGCCATGTATTCAGGGTTTCACAGAGAACCTTGTTCAGTTTGATTACAGGGGATTTACCTCTATTCTCATTGAGTTTAGCTGACTCAGTAAGTAAAATAGTTTACTTCAGTACATCCCCTCAATAGAGGAATACTTATAGGACTCAGAGGTAACCAGTGGAATTTTTTTTTAAATTAATGTCAGTTTGCTAATTTCAGACTCTCTGCTAGTAAAGATGATAACTGTAACATATATGCATGCTGGCAAAGTCTGCTCCTTATTTTAGTTCTCAATTACTTGAAAGGAAAGAAAGATGAATGATTATCTCTGTCACGTGATAGGAGGTGCATTCAATCAACCATAGCATTTCCTGCTATAATTACTTACAGGGACATTAATTTTTATATTCTTTAAAGAGTTTTCAGTGGTGTAGCAGATACAAGAGTGGAAAACACGAACTTACTGTGTGAATGTAGAATTCAATCACATCCTTCCTTTGTCCCAATGTACTGTTAGGAAAATTAAGGCATTGGATTGATTTTTTTTTTTCCAAGCAACCAAAAACATTCATTTCAACAATGTATTTCAGATCAACTGTAAAATAATTATTATTACATTTTATTAAAATATCTTTCTCTGTCATCAATTGAATCATTATTTTAAATCATTTTCCCTAGCAGGGAATCTTTTTGTGAATAATAAATATGTATATTCTATAAAAATTACTTTTCATTGAGGCATTAAAGACACAAAAAGTCCATAAGAAGCATTAAGCTCACTGAGACAGGTGTACTGGTATCTTTCTCTCTGTCAGCATCTTGACCCAGAGAAGATGAGCAGGGGAGTACTCCCCAGCAGAACTGTTAGACTTTTATTTCCATGGTAGAGACTGCTTAATTTCAAATGTAATTACGTTCTAGTGGGAGAGAGGAGCAGCAAAAATGAGGACTGGTTTACAAACAACTGCTTAGAGTGATAGGAGATAATAAGTATATATTTAATTTTTGCAAAATCTCCCTTTTCATTTTCAGTTGGTGTTTCACACTGTATAACTACTACCTGAGGAGGCTGTAAACTGGCAATGAATGAGAAGTTATTTGCTACTTTCAATGTTATTCTTCATATATAATATTGTACTAGTAATATTCTTAGATCGCTTGTTGAAAACTTTTTTAACTGGCATATAATTAATAATAATATGTCTTAAACTTAATTACCAGCTTCTGAACTTCTCATCATTGTTACCTACTAATTGTTTGAAAGTTTTTATTTGGCTTACATTTTTTCAGCACACAAGTTATGTATCTGATTAGTAGTACATTTCTCCTCTAATTCTTTACCATATCTCCTGGTTCAGTTTACTGTGTCTATAATAGTGGAAGAAAATAGAAGAACTGGAGAACACAAATTTTGGTTTCAGGTTATGCCAGAGAAGTCAAAGCAAAATGAAAATTCTTTGCATAGTGCCCTTCTTCTGAAAAACCCTCAAAGCAGCATAAGAGTGTAACTCATAATGGAGAAATAGAGCTGACCAACATGGTAAATTCAAAAAGCCAAGGTGGATTTACTGCAACCACATGTATTTACCATTGCTGAACTTTATAGCAAAAAAAATTGTTGATCCAAGCAATCCTATGCAACTTTTGTTAGAAAAGAAAGGCAATGTGCATCCCCTGGCTTCTGTCCAAGCCTTTCATTTATTCTCAAATTTTTCTACTAAGGAAATCATTCTGACATACTGGGTTAGGTTTTGTTTTGTTTAAAGGAAGTCATCTTGTTTTACTTCTGAGAATTACCCTCCTCTTGAAGTTATGTAGTTCTTTTGAAAGCTTTATAAAGAAAGGAGGTGTGAAATACTATATAAAATGTGACCCGTTATGTGCTATGGGGAGGAGAGTTATTTGCTGTGGGCAGCTTCTCCCACAACCAAAAATAAATGCCCCTGTAGTATTAAGAAAATACTGATTAAAATTTCTGACAACTGACTACCTGTGAGTTCCAGGTGTGGAACTCACTATCCAAGAATTTGGGAAAGGAATTGTCAGTCTGCTTTGCATGCTCATCACCACCACCTACTGGCGTTTTGTTCAACATATTTCTGCTCTGTTGTCTATTTTTGCTCTGGTGCTGTAGCTCTGCAACACTTTCCAATCTAGGAGGCACTCCAGGAGATAACTGCAATCTCAAGTATCTACTACTGCAGCTACAACTGCTAGCACTACTACTTCTGTTCCTGCTGCTGTTGCTACAAATACTACTATCATCACTACTACTTTATTTCTGTTTATCTGGCTATTAAATTATCTTTTCACTGACAGTGAAATGTAGCTTGTTTTGTAGCATTGTCTTCTGTAGGAGTGTGTCGTTTCAGACCTCTCCAAGGAAATTATATCTGTTTATGGCTATCCTCTTCAAACAGTGAATTGGGTTGAGACATCTCCTGTTGGTAAGAACAACAATGACTGTGTTTTCTGTGGAACAGGTGTTTTTCTCTGCCTCTATTCCTTCATCTTTTTAAAGAGGTTGATCATACATCACAAGCATTCTGTGATTAAAAATGCATTAAAACACTGGTCTCACAACAACAGGTTTCCCCATATTTAGCGGAAATTATTAATAGAAAAATAAATATAAGACATATAATGAAGTGAACTTTTGTTTTTAGAAAGTCATCTGATCCTTAATAGAACATTTATTTTGTCTAGAAAATAGATATGACAAAAATAGCAAAGCTTTTTGCAGAGAAACACCTAACACATCACTGATGTAAGTATCTATATTGTATAATAAAGGCAAAAGCAGCCAAATAAATAAATGATGTCTAATGTTTTAGATCCAAATAGAGTATGATATTTCTCAGCACTAAAATGCAAGAGTAAGTGCCATTCCATGGCAAGGGAAAACTGTATTTGTTTGTTTCCACTTCATATTTCCCTAAGGACACTTTGCTCTGCCAGCATAATTAGGATGACATTTGGAGCTGCTGTATGTCAATGCAAGAGTAAGAGACACTGTGCAGCTTGACAAGAGATTACGATGTCAAGTCAATTGCTGCTGCAATATCAATATTTATTCCCTCAATCTTTGTGTTTTATTTTTGCTCCTCTTTGTCTATTATGTGTAGAATAATACCTAAAAATCAGTATGCTGTTGCAAAATATTTCTTTTTGTTCTAAATTTCCTTGTTTTTCTCTGTTAATTTTGATCTTAACTCTTCTCCCCTCTCAGGTGAATTCTAGTTAACCATTTTACGTGTGAAATATACTTGCATAGGATAGAATGAACTGTCAATTGATGTTATAAAACATTTCTAATGAGCTTCTGTATCTGTTTGAATTCAAATAGTGCTCTCAGATCTATAATGATATTATTGTATTTTAACTGCTTCATTAACAGTGAACTTATAAGGCACAGAAGTTGCCTTTAAACAGGCAATACTTTCCAGCATTGCATAGCATTACCTAAGATTTCTGAAAGTTTTGCTTATGAAGACAAGAAAAGAGTTGTGGTTACAAGCTAGTCCAGACTTTGCCTTTAGTTTGTAGCAGCAATAGTTTATCCTGGAGTCAGACTATCAGGTATAATCTGATGAACATTTCAGCATTGTTTCCGTGGAATAATGTGCAGATGTTAGAGTTCAGAGCCAGCAGTGAAACAACTGTGTTTGGTTTATGTTTGTTTATCTTTATTAATTTTCTTTTATATTTGCCTGATTTTATTGTAGAAAACATATGTATTTGTGATAGAAATGTGGGGATGTTTTATGTTTGTTCATTGTAGTAAAATTGTTATGTTCAATTATGCTATTCTTTTCTTTTTTTTAAAGAATTTTTTTCGCTTTCTTAGTGATGTATATGTACCTGTTTAGAAACATTTCTATTTCTGTCATGGTTTTGTGATTTTCGGTTATTGGTACTCCACATCATAACATCATGTAGTGGATGTACCTAGTTCTCAGAAGAGAAAGACTACTACAGTCCCCACGGTACTTTGCTCCTCTGTTACCATTTTCCAGCCGGAGGGAAAAGATAAAAGCTCACAGTATAAAAACTTGCAGATCACGAGACCTCGTTCCTTTTTTCCGCCGTCTCTCGTCTTGGCAGCACCTCACTCTCCAGCCGTCTTATTGTCGGTAGTAGAGTAAGGCCTACCTTGATTTTGGGACATTCTCTCTCTCTGTGTTGGATTTATCAGCTTAAACTGTAATTATATTGTATTATAGTGTGTTGTTTTGCATTTCGATATCTTATTTAGTAAATTGGTTTGTTTCTCCTCAGATTGTTGCCACTGTTCTTTGCTCTCAGGGCCATCTCCTTACCCTTTTTCCCTTTTTCCCTTTTCACGGGGTGTGGACCTGTGGATCCCCCGTCCCCTTCGTCACGGAACCAGGCCAAACGCCCGTAAACCGTTGACAATTTCATACTAAGGGAATAATTTCATATTAAGATACTTTTAATGAATCAGAAAACTAGACCCTTAATTTAAAGATCTGTTGAGCTTTAATGCGTTAGCTTTTCTTTGAGAGTTGTGTTTGTCTGTCCTCTGTAACAGCATCAAGAATTTTGATAACAGACCCGGTTAAATTTTTTTCAAATCACTAGATGGCAGTGTCTCTTCCAGCCTTTGTGTTTCTCCAAGATGCTTAATTGTGATTCAGAATTGTTCGACTTTTATTAACTTCTATTAACTTCTATTCAGTATACACAATGTTAATATCAAATTCATTCATCATCACTGATAAACATAAAGTACATATCAAATAAATTCCTGATGATTCCCTATTTACTTTAGTGGGCTATGGGTATTTTTATTGTTGCCCCATTTTAAAGTGTACTTTATCATACATATGCAGTACACTTAGCTACAAAATCAACCTGCGAAATAGCTTGACTCTTCTGAAGTGATCAGCTTGTCTAGTTACATGCTTACCTTCCTATTTTATTATTATTATTATTATTTTAACTTTTATTGTCACATGCTACCTACTTGCATGGTGGTCAAGATACTTAATGAAAATTCTAAATTTTAATAGCAAGCTTTTAATATATAAGAAAAAAGTTACAGCTGGGCTCAAAAACAACTGATCTGAGGTGGTCTTACATGTTGGGCAGTCACAATATGCTGTCTGTCTTGGCTGCCTCTGCAACTGGCAGACAGAGAAGCATTCCCATGGGCTTTTTGTGTGCTGGGACAATTGTCTTGCTCGTGATAGCCTTGGGGCAATCAAGCTCATACATTTTCTATAGCTTTCTTATGATGTGCTATGTAAACCTGTGAAGACACCTTTCTCCATTAACAGCTATATTTAATGCACCATCAAACATTTTAGCTATCTAAAAGTTAGTCAGAAAGAAAATTACTCTAAATTGGACTTCTATCCATCAAATTAAATGAATTATGAAAGAGGTTCAGGATGGGTTCAAGCTAGACATTATAAGTTTCTTCCCTTAAGTGACCACAGGGCTTTTTAATTATTCTATAAGCATATAGTGAAAAAGTATGTATTTATTTCTTCGTCAAGGGGGGGACATCTCACTTTCATGCCTTGTCAAAGTTCCCTCAGAGAAAAAGCATAAGAAAACCAGTTCTGAGTTATTGACTTCTTACTTGGAAGAAGGATGTTTCTCTGTTTCATATCAACTAAATTGTTGCTATTTCTGCTTGTAAAGTTTTGCGTGTTGCTGTAATTACTGTGTCATCGCAGCAGGATGGAGAACCTCAAACCACAAAAACACTTCAGAAATGCAGTATAAATCATTATACTAATGTTTCAAGCTAAGCAGTGAGAGCTAGATAAGAGAAATCTTGGTATTTTTGGGCAACTTCATTTTATGCTGAAAACAAAAGTGAAGCTTACAAGTCGTGAAATAGCATGCTGTTACCTCTGTAAATTATGGTGAGAGCATCAGTCCTTCATTTGCAAAAATGCCTGTCTCAGTCACTTCACGAAACAGAACTGCACAGAATCTATATCTTTTCCAGAAGAGAGCAATCAAATTGCAAGTCAGAACTGCATTAGCATAGTCAACAGAGAGACTGAAATAAATTACCATCGTGTACATTAACTTAAATACTTATTTTGTGAACATATGCAGTGGTTCACACTTAAGTATTTTATTTTAATGAATGAATTCACCAATTTCTGTAAATCATGATGACTTATTTGCTAAGAAATCTTCACATACACCCATAATTTTTAATTGAATTGCTTAATGGCTAGAATCCATAGGTATTATTTAAATTTCTTTATAAATCGTAGTTTGACATCCAAAAGTTATGTACATTATTTGTTTTAATATGAAATTGATTTTGTAAATACATTTTTAAAGTACAACATTATGGAAGATATTAGCTTAAAAGTCCTTTTGGTCGTTTTACTTCCATGAAAAATTAAAAATTTTCATTACTCTCTTGAAACACTGACTTTTTTTTTAAATAACGTACTTTTGTTCTGAACAGGTTTTGTTAACTTTTTTCCTATCCAATCTTTTTAATTTCTATACATTTTTATTTATTTTTATTTTGAGTTATATTTTTCTTCACAATTACCGTTTACAATTTTACCGAGACATAGTAAAAGAGAAATGAGAACAGATATAACCATTAAAATACAAATGAGATGTATGTCTCTTTTACTTCCTCTAACTATAATTAAAACTACATAGAAGTCAAATACAAATAATATTTCTTTTTCTGAGTTACAGATTCCTGGAGGCTGATTTAGGGCAAAAAATTGTAAAAGAAATAACAAGACTAAAATGAAGGGTTATTATTATACCATTTATATTACAGACACCTATTAAAGGAACATTTATGCACTATTATTTATAGAGGAATTAAATGTTTTTCACATCCATTGACAGAATTCTTAGGTGCTGTCAACTGCAATTTCCTTTAGAGACAACAGAGTTTTAGGAGCAGAAATCCTTTGTTCTGGGAGTAGCAAATAACCCATTAAGACAACCCACATTTCTGCTCTTACCTTTTGTCTATGTAAAGTCCTCCCACCTCTCACATACTAATGTTGCAGGTATAAATCCACATTTTCCATATTAATGAAAGCTGTGAGTTCAATTCTACTTGTGGGCTGTGGGGAAGAATGGATTTTTGTAACATTTTTGTGGCAAGTGTGGTAAAATCAGATATACTTAGAAATTTAAATCTTCCTTTAACACTGAAGGATCAGTGTTTGGAAGAGGGCAAGGGCACAACAAAGCCTGCAAAGTTGTTGTGGATTCTTTTGTTCAGCCAGCAGATTTAGACAATGATTCTTAGTAGAGTTTCAGATGCTTTGTGCCATAGAGGCGATGCATTCAGTAGTTGCAACAAGTTTTTATACTTAGCTGTCCTAATGCTCTTTTTTGCTCCTTTCATTGTCCAGCATTTAGAATCTCTCTCAATATATACTGCTGCATCTTTTATTCCTTTATATTTCTCAGCTGAAAACTATTTTCATGAATATCAACTCAACCTGTTGCAGAGGACTGTTAACAGTTCTTCATGGAGGCTTACCACATACAGGAGTCTATGATGCCTGAGCCATAGTTGTTTATTCTGCCTATACTTTTACTAATTTTCAGAAAGAACAAAGTTTCGCCTGCTGCTTTGTGCTATTACTGATTATTTCTTTTAGAGGCAAAGAATTCAATATGGCAACATTGAACTGCAAGGATAAAGAAAAAAATTGCAGTACATTTGATCATGAGTGTTCACAAAGCAGACCTTATTTTCATGTGAATATTTGTTTGGAAGTATTGAATATATATGTATATATCATATATAAAAATATAAAGAAACTTCTGGGATGCTATTCTTGAAAAAAGTGAAAGTAATTCTCCGAAATCTCTTTTTTTAAAAAAAAAATATATATTTCATCTGAATATCTGAGCCATTCAAAGGAAATTTTGAAATATGGAAGTGTGCTGATAAATGCGATACTTTCAGTATTAGGTAAGAAAAATTAAGCTAGTTTATAGTTTTGTTTTCCTGCAGCATTTGTCTGATAACTTATTACTTATGTTTTTGTATTCTTATTTTCCATCTTCATTTTGGTTTCATCACTGATGCAAGAGCATAGTTATCAGTTCCACTTTCATCATTATTTGCCTTGGACATTACGGCTATAATTGTAACTATCCCTTTTTCCCCACGAGGCTAATTAGCATTTGCTACTTCATTGAAGTAGATCATGAAAATAAGTGGCCAGAAGATAACTGAAGGCTCATTTTAATAATCTTATTTGTCCTTTAATTTGCTTACTCAGCTAGTCGCTTTTGAAGATTTACTGCCATTATTCTTTCTATTGAAATATATATTCCCGTCCTCACTGTAAAAACAGCAAAACATTTAAAAAGCTGAAAATTAATGATCTTAACTATAAGATCATTTTTCAGTAGTTGTATCCAGGTGGACTAAAAGAAAAAAATCACACAATTCCTTAAATAGGAAATAATTATTATGTACTATTGTGAGGATGTTGTAAGTTTACAAAGGATAATATTCACACACCTAGAAAGCTATTTAATTGTGTCCATGGATCTACCTAGTATGGCTAGCTCTTAATCTAATCCAATTCTAACAAAAATTTGTCTATTCTTTATCACAGTGATCCTGGTTGCAATATCTTATGTCATTCATGAATTGTTTCTTTCCTAGTTTCTTTAAGTTGTCTTTATTATATTCTGTTCAGGAATTGAATCCTGTCTGTCTGTTTTAGGAATCTCATTTACTTCTGGGTCTGAAGAGTAAAGGAACTAGTTCCATTCCTCCTCGTTAGTGAAGTATCATACGTACTGTTGGAAACTTCTATAAAAACATTGATTTTCTAGGGCTAGGCAAAAAGCGAACAAAAAAAGAAGCACTTATATGACAATGTTTTTAATAAGACATTTAAACTGCAGCATGAGCTTGTATATTTTAAGTGCTATCTGTTGTTAAAGTCTTCATTCATCCTCTGAAATCATATATTAATATTTTAAATATGTATATTTTGTTTGGTTTGTTTTTGTTGTTCAGTCATATTATTAATCTAATTCAAGACTCTTAAGTTTATTACTGCTCTTTAATCAAGACACCTAAACTTTCAAGTAGTTTTTTTAATAACTGCTTTTACTTTGAGGGATTCTTTTTAAAAAGTTTCATAGGCTCATAGAATCATAGAATTAGCCAGGTTGGAAAAGACCTACAAGATCATCCAGTGCAACCATCCACCTACCACCAATAACCCCACTACACCATGTCCCTCAACACAACATCTAAACCCTTCCTGAACACCTCCAGGGACGGTGACTCAACCACCTCCCTGGGCAGCCCATTCCAGCACCTGACCTCTCTTTCAGAAAAGTAATATTTCCTAATGTCTAGCCTAAATCTCCCCTGGAGCAACTTGAGGCCATTCCCCCTCATCCTCTCACTAGTTACAAGAGAGAAGAGGCCGACCTCCAGCTCACTACAACCTCCCTTCAGGTAGTTATAGAGAGTGATGAGGTCTCCCCTGAGCCTCCTCTTCTCCAGACTGAACAATCCCAGCTCCCTCAGCCGCTCATCATAAGGCCTGTGCTCCAGACCCCTCACCAGCTTTGTCATCCTCCTCTGAACATGCTCCAGGGCCTCAGTGTCTTTCTTGCAGTGAGGGTCCCAAAACTGGACACAGTACTTGAGGTGGGGCCTCACCAGGGCTGAGTACAGAGGGACAATGACTTCCCTACTCCTGCTGGCAACACTATTTCTGATACAAGCCAGGATGCCATTGGCCTTCTTGGCCACCTGGGCACACTGCTGGCTCATGCTCAGCCGAGTGTTGACCAACACCGCCAGGTCCGTTTCCTCTACACAGTCTTCCATCCACTCTGCCCCAAGCCTGTAGCATTGCCTGGGGTTGTTGCGGCCAATGTGCAGGACCCGGCACTTGGTCTTGTTGAACCTCATCCCAAATTATTCACCTGGCATAGCTGCAGTGTACTTAAATGCTTTTGCATAGACTAAAAATATTCAATAACTCCAGAAAACAGTCAACAAATAAAGGCGCTTTTCAAAGTATTCATTCCAGAACCCTTTATTAAATAAGTCTCATCTGGTATAGAGTGATGCAAATCCAAACTGGACTACAACTGCAACATGCTTAAGAATCATTTATTTTGGTTTGAGATATGTGTTAGATAATTATTATGCTCAGTACTCACTTCATATATATTTTACTTCTATCTAAATTTCCTGGATTTGTTTTCATTAATGTCTAGACTTCTTTCTCTTCTCCTTAGGACTGCCATACATAATAATACGTAACACTGTATCTAGTGTAATAACACATAGCTAAACAGTTACATGATTTACATACATTTAGATTTGAAAAATGGTTGTACTTACTCTATAGTTTATTTATGAGTAAATAGAAGCCTGAAATTTTAAGTGTTCACATATCTAACCCTGTTAAATAGAGACATATTTAATTTAATGCTGAAACTGTGTAGATCAGCATCTCTCCTCCATCACAATTTTTTTATTTTTTCTTATTCTGAAATGTACATTTCACATATTAAGGTCACTTTTTACTTTGCAGTGTTAAGCAAATCTTCATATTCTTAATTAAAATAAATTTTCTTAACTGCAGTATACATCAACCCAAGGGAAGATTCAGCAGCAACTCTTTTACTTGTATTGCGACTTTCTCATGAATATCTTCGATATTGCCAGAAATCCTGCAGGATTGTTCCCTTATAAATTCTTAACAGAATGATTAATCTTCTTTTAAGATCAGCAGGTTTTCCATAAAAAGTGAGAATATTGATTAATGCTTTAAAGTATATTTTATGTTAATGTTTCATATTAATTATGTCCCTCTAGTTTACCAAGGGCAAACTATCTGTACTTGTAACTAAACAGAGCTTGGGCACAAGTATGTTATCTCAGTCCTGTTCTGTTCTGTGCAGAGCTGATGTGCTTGACCAGCTGTCATTCTGGCTGCCAATCTCCACTCCTGATTTGGGGATGACCATGAGCATAGGGGTCTTAGCCAACAAGCAGTTTGGATGCCATTACCCTCTTTTGGGTACTAGAGTGTAGCTGATGGTGTACCAGCTGTTTGAAAAGTAAGAGAAGGATTTTGAGGCAGTTCTAGCTGATTGTAAAAATGTATCCTTAGTAAGAGGAAAGGAATCAGCCAACTGATCATAGGATGTTTGTTGTATGGCAGTCCTAAGATCCCTTTATAATATTTTTTTGGGGTGTATATTTTAATTAATGTAAGTAGGTTCAGTTTCCTGGCTACCACAGAATGATCTTAGTCGTGTGCTACAACACAGATTGTAAAAAGCAAAGATTTTTTTCTTTGCATTTATGTAAAAAGTTAAAATATAACAGCTTGTCTCTCCTAAAACCAATTTAATTTCTTTTTAATGTTCTTGAAGGGTTGCCAAATTTTAAATTGAACTTCTGAATTTGATTTTGGTTTGCAGAAAATGATATTAGCCAATGCAAGCCCTTTGTAGGCAGTGGAGAGGGAGTTTAGGACCTGTTCATTAGTAAAAGTTCTGCAAGCTGTGTTTGCTCTGTGCAAATTTGAAATGCAGTTCATGAAGAAGGCTCCATGGTAGTCTATCTATTCACATATTCTACAGCAATGATGTAAATGTAAGATATTAGGATTTAAAATCCAGATAGGGGAATATCTTTTAATTCACTGCATAATATACAAGTATAAATCTTGTGTTTCCAATAAATCAAATAATTTTGTAATTGCAGATCCTGTACTCGGTGACACCATCACACAAGAGGGCATCTTTTGCTTACAAATTCTAAGGATTCCACCCTCATCTATAGGCAGATGATGCTGGGGGATAACAGCATTTTTCTGTTGGGAGAATAACGTTTCTCTGTTCTCTTCCTTACTATGTCCAGCTTCCCACAGTCCCATCACCAGAATACAAGGAGAGGAGCAACACGTCATAGAAATGCTGTGATTTATCTTACTGCTGAACTAACCAAAACCTATGCCTAACTGAATGTCTTCCAGTATGGTTTTTATGGATGGTGAAGACGTCTTTCTTTGCACATTTTGTTTTCCATTCATAAAACCTGTCCATTTGTGGCTTGAAAACTTTGGCTATTCTCCCATTAAGGGCTTCTGTAGATTCTGAGGTGATGGCTAGAGGAAAGATAAATGCAAGATTTCTTCTGTAGAAAAACCATGAACAATCAACATTTTGAATACATTTGGAAACATTGCATTTTCAGAATTGCAAAGGAGACTGCTTATATATCTTGAGGGAATGCACCTGGGCAACTTAAAAGCATCTTTAACTCTACTCTGGGATTCAATATATCCTTACTATGCAGCTCCAGAGAATGATTTAAATATCCTGTATGTATGTATGGTTTCATTGATTGTAATATTTATATTTCTTGGATTTTAAAAATAGTTTCTATAAAGAGATAGGTAAGACAGCTGGTTCTTCTCCACTGTTGTTTCAATATGTAAAGAAATAGTTTTTCAATACCCTTTCCGTAGTCATGGTTATCACTTATCAACCTGGAGCACAGTTCCCTTCCAAGACATGCTAGTACTGTTAGCCTCTGAAATGTAGTAGCTAGATCCAAACTGTAAACAGGATTTAGCCCTTCCCTGCACTAACTTCTGAGCACCCCGGGACTTTTGGGAATATCACTGACCTACCTGAGCTAAAACAGTGTCCGCCTGTTACAAAAATTTGACAGTGCATTCCGAAAGTACATATACTTACATTAGAATAGTATGGAGAGAATTGAACTGAATCAGTACAGCCAAGGTCATATGATTTGTACCTGTTTTTCCTTACTTAGCCTCACTGATGTTGGAGTTGTACCATCCTTTTCTTAGTTTATCTTATAATCTTTACAAGTCCTGGGCACGTAACTGCTTAACTTCGTAAATTTATTTGCTTTGCTTTCCATGCCATTTTTATGAAAACTGGTCACAGACTTTTTCTTATCTAATTGCACTGTTTTTTCCCCTAATTAATTTCATTCTTTAACCTCTGAAGGGTCTCCCTCTGGTCCCTGCAGCTAACAAGCTGCAGATAGTGGTTGAGGTGTTCTTGGCCATTTTGTGAGATAAAACATTCTCTCCAAATCTAATGGATTCTTTCTAAGAAAAAGATTGTAACAGAGGAGTAGAGAGTAGATGTCATTCCTTTCCTTATGAATTGTTTTCAGTATACCCAAACCAATGTGATTTAGAGATCAGTGTCCCCACTAAGTTATTCCCTCTTTCTAAACACCATGAAACAACATGACAAATCATTGGATGCAAATTTCAGATCAAAAACAGTATATGCCTAGATCATTGAAACCAATCAATATAATTCATTTTGAAACAAAATATGCTGAAATCAACTTAAAATCCACTTACTCACAGAGTTAATTTCTTCTCTTTTGTAGCTTAAAATACCTGGTCTTTATATTGTTCGAGATACAGGTATTAAAATCGTAGAATCAAGGAATTATTAAGGTTGAAAAACACATCTAAGATCATCTAGTCCAACCATCAATGCTAATAAACCCCTTAGGCATCTGCTGTAAAATGAAAACATCATGTAGTTTGGATGCTTGATAAGCAAAAATAAAAACAAAACGAACAAACAAAAAAAAGGTAAAAATTTGAAGTTAATAAGTTAATAAATATTAGGACCATTTAGAGAATATTTTGTTCTCACTGCTTATACCACTTTTTAGCAAAACACATCAAGTATCTGATTTGGTGAGGTTTATGAGGTTTACTTATAAAACTAATTATGGGCTGAGTGAAGGACAATAATGTCAGCATGTTGCTGGACTGAAATAATACGGTTTTATATAAGAAAATAGAACCTACATGTTTTTATAAAATTTTTATACAATTTTATACACTTACTATGTTTAATCTGTATGTATATATGTTTAGAGGTCATACTGAGGGACACTGTTTAGTGGGAAATACTGGTGATAGTGAGGAAATATTACTTTTCTGAAAGAGTGGTCAGGTGCTAGAATGGGCTGCCCAGGGAGGTAGTGGAGTCACCGTCCCTGGAGGTGTTCAAGAAACGTTCAGATATAGCGTTGAGAGACATGGTTTAGTGGGGTTATTGGTGGTAGGTGAATGGTTGGACTGGATGATCTTGTAGGTCTTTTCCAACCTAGCTAAATCTGTGATTCTAAGATTCTATGATTCTATATGTGGACAGTTGCACTGGATGATCTTAGAGGTCTTTTCTAACGTTGGTGATTCTATGGTTCTGTGTGTGTATACACATAAAACCTACATATTTTCTATATATACATTTTATATATGTAGTGTTAACATACATTTCTGCAAACTTATACCTAACTCATGTAAATAATGTGTATAAAGAACGCATGTATGCAAACAGACATTCACACATGCATGGAGAATCAGGAAAACATCTCATTTTGCTATTGCTTGTGATAATATATTTTTATACTTAATTCTGGCGCTTAAACACATCAGAGAATGGTAACTGGCTGTGACTGACACGTCTATCTGTCTAGCCATACTGTAACTTATCTGCCTCCATCAATTCTCTGTAATAACTGTTTTCATTACTTAGTTCATTCCTTATATTGCAATATTAACTAGAAGAGAACAAAAGAATGGAACTTTCTAGTAGGCTGTCATAACTGTAAAATAAAAATCCTTCAAAAAATTTGTATGGTAGACAGATTTCTTTTCTTTTGTGAATATTTTCCTTGTATTACAATGACTACTCAAAGCAGAGTACTCATTAGTGGTGGGGGAAACTTAGCATCAGTACTGAACTGACCCACAACTAAACACGTTCAGATTAAATGCAGATGTTCTGGTGAAGTCAAGTCTTTGCCTCCAGAATAGAAGAATCTCTGTTAGTCACTGCCACAATCCTTTCTTCCATCTGCTCCCACACACTACAGCTGTGTTCCTATCCCAGCAGAGCAGATTAAAGCAGTATATTTTGTTTCCAAAACCAAGTGCTGAGTTTCATTTTCCCCGTAATTGCACATCATGTTGACATGGCTTACAAATTAATTTTATCTTAAATCAGTATAAGATAGGATTGCATTACAAAGCAAGTTTCAAACCATTAATATTTCAATCCAGAAATCACAAATGTGTTCATTTAAAAAAAAAAAAAGTGGCATTTCTCATTTATTTCTTCATAATTCCTACCTTGATAGTAGATTTTTTTCTCTTTTTGTGGCAGGGTTACTTTAAAACAAAGAACATATAATAAATAAAAAGATAAATATCCTTATAAAGCTATTGATGAGCATATACAAACCACATATCAAGATTTCAGACATTATTTAACATGCCTGAGGATAAATGAGATTGCATATAAGTAAAAGAAACCTCAAGAAAGCTTTGAAGTTGCCGCATATCTAATTTGTAATACTGAAATTCTGAGTTGCAGTCACAGCTGTGATTTTGGTTCATCCCAGCCCCCCCGCTTTATATATATACTCCTATACACATATTTATGAAATATATGTATATATAATTATTTGGAAGAAATTCTGCACCTCACGATGCAACATACATTTCTCAAGATTGCTATTTCAGCTGCAAAATGTATATTTTTCTTTAGAGAAATTAGAAAAGAAAACCAAAGCAACATAATTCTATTCACTTTCAAAATTCTGCTTTCTTCTGGTGTCCTGGAGAGTTTTTCAAAATCTTTTGTAACTCTGTTGCATTTTCACAGTGCATAACATTTCATTTGTCTTTCACTAAGAAAAGATCCAATGTCTCTTGCTGATTTCATTTTACTACTAAATTGAATTAAACTCCAAACTTTTGCTCTTTAGAACAAAATTCTTATTGTTTTTCTAATTAAAACAAGGATATTTGACACGTTCAAGTCATTCACAAAATTTATATGTATGTATACAGAACACATCTAATTAGTAGGAAGTTTTACTGAATCTGAAAACTGTTTGACAAAAATTCTTTATTCATGTGGATTTTCTGCTAATGCTGATCACTGATGATACACTAGTATAACTATGTATTTATAGATGTATGCTACAATACATATAAAATTGTCATTTGTCCAATAAATAATCTTCATAGACTCAGACATTTCATGAGACACAAGATGCAACATAAGCCTAGAGAAATCAGGGAAGAAAACTACATAACGCAAATTTCCTGACTCAAAAATTTGATAGGCATCTATCTATACAATGAAAAAGGAAAGAGTTTTGTTTTCTTGCAGTTTGATGCAGTTTAATTCTGCTTACACATACAAAGGCAAAAGTCTATTCTGTCCATAACAGACCACCATAAGGTGGTATTTGAGCTTGACCTTGCAGAAATTCTATACAAAATCCTCTCTTTGCCAAAGAGGAGCACTGGCTATGAAAAGGTGGTCCCCTAAGTATGACAAATATAGAGGACAAGAAATAACTTTTCTGCAGTTGTTAAAAATCAGATAGTTGGACTTTACCTAGCAGCTGCACAAATCTTGCGTGCAGTCAAGGACCAAGACATCAACAGCGGTGCTTTGAAATATGAATATTGTAAAGTGGATTTGTTATGGCTCATTTATTTGTGCAAAATCTTAGCCAACTAAATTTCTAAGTAACTCCAGGAGATACAACTCAAAATTCTGTAATTCTATTCCAAATTATTTTTGTCATTATTTATACTACCATATGTGGTGATGTGTTTCTGCGATAACAGGTCATTCTGCTGCCTATCAATTGCAAAATTAAGATTTGATTCATTCTCATTTTCCATAATCATATACAAGTTTAACTTACATTGGCTATTTATATTTTCTCTCCAACCAAATGGAGACTGAATCCCAAGAGGCAAATGCTTAAACAAGTGGAGTGACTTGTTCTGAGCAACCACCTCATTCTCCTTGACTGAATAGTTTATAATACACTTAATTCAAATTGTCAGCTAAAGTCGTGACAGACAGATCTCATCCATAGGGAAAGAGAATTTGTAAATGAAAGAATCAGCAACAAAAAAAAGACAAAATATAAAAGATCTTCTTATCCTAAAAGTAATTAACATAGTATCTCAGCCAGGCTTAAGGGTTTATTTTTAGGAAGACATTCATAGAAGATGTTATTTAGCCAGGAAAGTACATAAGATTACCTTGATTGTTCTAATTATTGTAATTGCTACCAGCATTACAAATAAAACATAATATACATACACCGTTACAAATCAACAATTAGAACTGCCCATTAAAATAATGTGACATGGTACACAAACTAGACAAGATGCTTTACAAAAATATCAGGATTATGAGCATATATTGAGATGAAAAACTTAGCACAAATGCTACACTTAGAATAATATGTTGGTCACCACATTTCATCTTATTGGTTATTTTCCTCTCTGGATAATACACTGCAGCTGCTTTCTTGTTGCATATATTTTTGAAACCAGCTGGAGTACTGTGTTCTGGAGGTGTCAGCGTAAGAAAGACTTAGACTTGTTAAATCAAATCCAGAGGAGGACCACTGAGATGATGATGGGGCTGGAACATTTCATCTATGGAAACAAGCTGAGAGGGTTGAGTTTATTCAGCTTAGAGAAGACCCCAGGCAGACCTTATAGCAACCTTACAGTACCTAAAATGGGCCTACAGGAAAGCTGGAGAGGAACTCTTCATTAGGTAGTACAGCAATAGAACAAGGAGTGATGGTCTTAAATTAAAAGAGCGAAAATTTAGAATTGATATTAGTAATAAACTATTCACTGTGAGGGTGGTGAGGCACTGGAAAATATTGGCTGGAGAGCTGTAGAAGTTCTCTCCCTGGAAATGTTTAAGGCTAGATTAGATGGGTCTTTGAGGAACCTGATCTAGTGATCCCATGGCAGGGAGATTGGAACTAGATGGTCTTTAATGTCTCTTCCAGTACAAACCATTCTATGATTCTAATGCAGGAAGTCAATGAGTTTCATCTTGATTTTCATAAGATTTTCAATGTAATCATAAGTTTAACTATTTCATATCTACCTTATTTCACAGTCCACAGAAAGGACATTTTGAATGCTCCATTCAAATACATTTAGAAACTCCACTGCAAATTTCATATCAAATGCAGAGATACTTAACAGAAAAGTAATGTGTAAAAATGATTTTTTTTTATTTTTTATTTATTTTTTATTTATTTATTTTTGTATTAGCCAATCTTCTATCAGGGATATAGTCTAGAATATAAATTTTAACAGGTGTTTATAATCAGTTATCTGCTTGACATTAGGAACTGTTTTCCTTTTCACCAGCAGTTTGCAAGGTTTATGACTCCCTTCTGCCTTTTCCTGGAACAAAATTCTTACTGACAGACTACTTTTTCATGTGCTTAAGAACACAATAGATTTTCAAAGTACTGGCATCGTCTCAAATCTTCAACTTCATGACACATTTCCTATGAGCAAAATTCTCTTTCCTGATGTAAGCTATTATTAGTTTGTTTGGTTTATTTCCTACAGGATATTTTCAGAGATTGGCAAGTTTTGTCAAATATGCCTCATAGGTTTTAATTCTGACAGAGTACTAATAGAAAGTATGTGTAGGGGAGGGAAATTCATAGAATCATAGAATCATAGAATGTCCTGGGTTGAAAAGGACCTCAAGGATCATCGAGTCTCAACCCCCCTGCTAAGTGCAGGATCGCCAACCACTAGACCAGGCTGCCCAGAGCCACGTCCAGTCTGGCCTTGAATGCCTTCAGGGATGGGGCATCCACAACCTCCTGGGGCAACATGTTCCAGTGCATCACCACCCTCTATGTGAAAAACTTCCTCCTAATATCTAACCTAAATCTCCCCTGTCTCAGTTTGAAACCATTCCCCCTTGTCCTACCACTATCCACCCTCATAAACAATTGATCCCCCTCCTGTTTATAGGCTCCCTTCAAGTATTGGAAGGCCACAGCGAGGTCTCCCTGGAGCCTTCTCTTCTCCAAACTAAACAAGCCCAGTTCCCTCAACCTTTCCTCATAGGAGAGGTGCTCCAGCCCTCTGATCATCTTGGTCACCCTCCTCTGCACTCGTTCCAAGAGCTCCACGTCCTTCTTGTGCTGGGGGCCCCAGGCCTGGACGCAGTACTCCAGATGAGGCCTCACAAGAGCTGAATAGAGGGGGACCACCACCTCCCTCTCCCTGCTGACCACTCCTCTTTTAATGCAGCCCAGAACATAGTTGGCCTTCTGGGCTGCCAGCGCACACTGCTGGCTCATGCCCAGCTTCTCTTCCACCAGGACCCCCAAGTCCTTCTCCGCAGGGCTGCTCTTGAGGAGTTCTTCCCCCAGTCTGTATAAATACCTGGGATTCCCCCAGGTATTAAATTAAAGATTTTGTATTTCACTTAGTTCATACTTATCTGAAAAAGCGTCCCTGGCAAAGAGAATCAATGACTGACATGTTGGAGAGATGTCCACAAAGGCCTTTGAACATCTTCTCCATGACATCTTAGGGAAGCCATTAGATGTATTTTAATTAGTCACTAAATGGTAAAGACAAATTCAACTCTAAAGCATAACTGAATTCAACAATAATAGATTAGGAAACTATTCTGATTAATCTCAATTCTATTAAAAAGTTTTTGCTTTGCAATTTAGATGATGTCAGTTTTGATGGAATCTGTGGTTGGGTTAGTGATCAGACAAAAATATGACAAGTGTCCAGAGGCTGAATGAATCTCTTATATTCAGATGAAGAGATATGGACATATGGACAACCATAGGAATGCTTCTCAGGATGGGCTTTGATGGTCTTTGATGGAGTACAGTCATGGCCCTAGACACTCAACGAAATGAGATGGAACTAGATAATCTCTGGGGTCCCTTCCAACCCAAACCACTCTATGATTCTATGGTTTTATGATCTTTCATTAGAAAATCTTGAAAAATAGCCACTCAAATTTGATCTCTCATTCTTAAGAAAGTTACAAAAACCTTGGAAAGTTGACATGAGAACTCATATACATTGCGCCCATATATTCTCAATCATGAACTTTGCACACTTTCCCAATCCGCTTGTTAATGCCATTTGACGTACACTCTTTTCTGTTGTACATTAAAAATATCCTGTTCTTTTTCTTATAGAAAATAAGTACCTAATCTCTTCTCTTCGTGGTGCATCCTCACCTCTTCATGGGTGCAAACTTATTTATCTTATCTGAGAAACCTCATAAAAAATCCACAACTTTCATTTAGATCTGAAACATGTTGCTTGTCTTTGAAATTTGAATCAGTGTTTGTTATACTGGAAAGATCACTGTATTTTGTCTATTACAGTTTCTCCTTTGTTTGCCAACCTTATCTTGCTTATGGTTACAGAAAAATCTCAGCTAGATTTACATTAACATTTGAATCACATTTTCTTTTAATAACTACAAATCAGCAAGGATAGTATTTTATTCATGCAGAACCTTGGATGAGGCTCCTGGGAAGAAGGGAGACAACATCCAGAATAACTGTCAGATTGCATGAGGCCCATTTGAGAAAGTTTTATTTATTTTTTTTTTTTCCATGTCTTGTCCAGTACAATATGTGCTATGTGCTGGAGCATTTCTGGATACTTTTTTCTGTGTTTGAATATCTAGGCAGTCCCTGAAGGAGCCTTTATCTGAAAGATGATCTGCTTAGATTACATTACTATCTTCTCCTGCTATCTGGAGTGCACTCTTGAGCTAATTAATTGCTTCTGAGAGTTAGGCAAAGGCAAGAATCAACTGCTAATATTAGTGAGATTCTCTTCCTGGTGGAAGAGAAGCTGGGCATTAGGAAATACTACTTTTCTGAAAGAGAGGTCAGGTGCTGGAATAGCTGCCCAGGGAAGTGGTTGAGTCACTGTCCCTGGAGGTGTTCAAGAAACATTTAGATATAGCGTTGAGAGACATGGTTTAGTGGGGTTATTGGTGGTAGGTGGATGGATGGACTGGATGATCTTGTAGGTCTTTTCCAACCTGGCTAATTCTATGATTCTATGATTCTATAATATCTTACTTTGTCTCTTTATGGATGGAATTTCCAATCATTTTTCTCTTTTGAAAGAAGAAGTTACAATTTTTTCATGTTACAGCATCTTTTTAAAACCAAGTACAAGATTATATGATGTAACTATTTTATTTCTATATATGAAGGCTGATCTGAAAGTAATACAGCCTTCTATTTTATTATGTTGGCCCATGACATGATAGGAGGATGTGGGTGATATGACAAGAGGATGGAAAGGGACAATCCTCACAAATCTATCAACTGTGACCACTACATCATGACACTGATTGAGCTGAAGGCTCACACTTTGAGAGTCAGGATAGAAGACAGTCTTTCTCTTGCAACACAGTAACACCAAGACCCATATCAGTTTGAAGACCATGCAACACATTGTCAGTCTTGGCTGGAATATCCTACAATGCCCACTGTGTAGTCCAAATATAGTGCCTTCTGACTTTGATGAAAGATGGACTCTGTGTGCAACATTTTCCTAGCAACAATCTCATCATAGCAGCTGTGAAACAGTGGGTCATCTCTGCTGGTTTTTACGAGCATGAAATGCAGGCTCTTGGTCATCACTGGCTAAAACGGATACCTAATGACGTTGACTATCTTGAAAAAGTAGCTGAGAACTTGCTCTATGAAATAGTGTTATTCTGCTCTTTGTATGTGTTGCAGTTTCCAGGAAAATAAATAGGAGACAGTACTTTTGGAGCAAGATGTGTATTGTATGGGAACATAAAAAGACCAATCCGTGTCTAACCAAGGGCCAGGTATGTATGGGGGAAAGATATCAAATTATCTTTTTCCTAATGTACATCCAAGCTTCTAGCAATCTGGGCTGCAAGACCTGTTCTACTCATGATGAAGAAACAAACTTGGAAAATTTCTGTTCATCAGCTCTCTTTTTCTCTCCTTCCTTTTTTTTCTTTCTCCTGAAATTAAAAAAAAAAAAAAAAAAGGAATTAGACAGATGGTGAAAGGGTTTGTGTGTTGCTTTAATTAGATCTGTGATTTATTTTTATCTTAATTTCTTGCCAAAGAGGGAGAAACAGATCTTCCCAGGACTGGCCGAATTCTACTTGTATTCATACATCAATTCATATTAAGATGCAATTTATTAATGAATATGCAGTACATGATTGATTAACTTTTTTTTTTTTTTTAAGTGGGGAAAATATCAGTGGATACTTAAGCACTGAGTTTTAACTTTTTTTCTACCAAACATAGTATTGTTGAGATCTCTCTTTTTTTTTTCTGGCCAAAAGGCATTAGAAATTGCATTCCAAAGCCCTTAATTTCTATTAAATGGCTACTTTATTTTTAAATGTATTTTTCAATTATAATTCTTAAGATGTGCTTTAATTTTGAAAAATTATGAGATAATCTTCTGTCTGCTCTTGCCTATTTCTAAAACTATATTTCATTTACCACTATTGATTATGTAACTCATTAAGAACTGCAAATGAAATAGTTCTCTAGTTCGTATTATTTTGCTGCTCATATTCCTTCTAATCTTGATACTCAAGTATGATTTCAAAATATCTTAACATTGTCATAAATAAGATAATAATTATATTAATTACATATGCCTTCTTTTGAAATAGTGTTTGGAAATGATTGCCAGAAAATAACTAATCTGACTCTCTGAGAAATAAACAGGTGTTTTTAATACTGGGAGAAACTGAACAAAAACAATCAACAATGTCCATAGATCCTTTCTAGTTCTCAGTGTTTCTCTAGTTATGTCTTTGAAGCATTTATAGACAATAGGCACATTATAAACAAATAGATAGACATATAGACATATAGACAGGTAGACAGATAGACTGATAGACAGATATCTAGATAGCTAGATGGATAGATGGATGGATTGATAAAAGAAACAACGACCCCCTCAAAAAAAAAAAAAAAAAAAAAACGAAAGAAAAAAAGGGAAAAAAACCCACAAAAATCTCTCGGATATTTTTAAATCTTAGAAAGGTAGAATTAATTTTCTCATGGAAAGGGAAATAAATGAGGGTACACTGGTGTTACAGTGTCTTTTTATGACTGACCAACCCCCCCCCTCCCCCCCCCGAAATAAAATAAAATAAAAATCTGGGTTCCTCCTTATTTCTAAGCAGAGCATCATCACGGAAGTTCAAGGCTTAACTCCTTCTTAAAACACACAATTTGCAAAACATTGTTTGTGCTATAATGCACTTTGTATTATAATCCATTTTTAGAAACACAAAGCCTTCTGCTGTTTGATAAATGTGATGCATACATTTTGTACTAACACTCTTTAGATTTATAATCTCATCTTTATTTGTTATATTTTAATATCTTATTATATTATATATTTTATTTGCTTAGTATTTGGTTTGAAAATCAGGCATTCAATATTTTAAATAAAACAGATTTTACAATACAATACAAAGTTTTTAGAATATATATATATATATAAAGGAAAAATAAAAAGTAAATGCAAATATTTTCTGTGCTTCAGATTCCTTGTAAATTATACCTTTTATATTCAGCAAAAGGTAAGTACTTTGGATCTCTCCTCAGTGTCAAAATTTTATGCCTTTACAACTTCAAAAAAAAAAAAAAAAAAAAAAAGGGCAGAAGTATACACTATCATATGAAGGACAATAAAAAAATTCCAGTATCTCCTGGAATTTATAAACAAGAGGTGCAAAAACAGTGAGAAATGTGGTTTTTCATGGGCATATTGATTCAGGTTTGGACAGTGCTTTTTGCTGTGCAAAAAATTACTTCCATGTGGCTTTATTTTAAATGGCTTCCTAATCTTCCAGACAGGGTGCCATGAAGACATGATATTCTTTTCCCTCTTTCTTTTTTTGTGCTGTTGGCTGATGGACCTGATATTCCTCCACTGCAGTAATCTAAAGGGACAGCCTAAGATCAGGAAGGCCTTTCATCTTACTGGCAACAAAGGGAGAGTCCAGCTGCAATAGATAAACCTTGTAAGAAAACACACACTGATAATTGATTGAACCACTGGAACCTGTGCCATACTGGACAGCAGCTGTGACCTGTAAAGAATGTCCTGTGTTTCATTTTATAAGTCAGAATGATTTCTTCCACGTAGATCAGTTGCTCAAGTGGAAGAAGAAATTCACAGACCATAAGGACAAGACAGAGCCTAATCATATGCCGAGAAACCAAAGGCTTCTTGAGCAATCAGTACAAACCTCTCATACACTGTAGAGGACTGCCTAACAAGGTACAAGACAAAACATTGCAGAGGATGCTGGAGAGGATATCGTGTGTTTGATGAATTAGATTATACATGTACAAAAACTTTCTTATATATTATGAAATCAACTCTGCCATAAAAAATATATATATATATATATATCTGTCCACAGCTTCTAAGGTGTATCTATTAATCATATGCTTGAGCATAGCTGAGTGTATTCTTCATAAATTAGCCCCTATATGCTGTCAACTTGATGTCTTTCTTAAAGCTTGTTCATTCTAGCTAGACATAAAGTTGTACCAACTGCATTCTTGTTTTCTCTCCATTGATTTCCTGACTGCTCAGTTCCTCTTGCTTGCCTATTTATTGTTTGTTTGTATTCCTTTTTTTATAACATGTTCACATCTAAAACCGCCAGCCAAATGTCCTACCAGCAGTGAGTAGATGAGTGACTTTTCTTCCCCCATTTCCTCATTGTCCTCTCTCTGCTGACACAAAGGTATGTACAACCAGCAGCTAAAATCTGTACAGATACCAGCCAATAAAATCTAAGAACTACATTTTTAAAGTCAGTGAGTACCTAAACATATGGTTAGATCTGTAGACATCTTTTATAAAATGTTGCTAGGTTCCTATTGTCATCTCTCCAACATTAGACATGTTTCACAATGCAACTCTTAGCCTTTTAACATTCAAGAGTTTAGGCTTTGACATTTAGCTCTTTTTTTGATCCTGTCTAGAGCTTAGCAAATCAAATTTAGATTGTAGGGGAGTTGTTTGAAAATATCTATCTATGATAAAGTACATTATGTAGAATTAATGTTTAGAGAGATTTCCTGTGTTCAAAATGTATTTCAATTATTTTATTGTATTTGATTTTACTCTATTTCATTTTAATATTTATGTTACGCTTTCCAAATATTTTTAACCATCTTTACCTTATAGCTACAGCAGTTTTGTTAAACATTCCTTTTAAATCACTCATTCACAGCACATTACATTGTATTGGAGCCTGTCAAATGTTGGAGTCCATCACAATAAATCTTATGTCACATTACACTGAACTGTGTCATCTAGGGACTTGAGTGTAATGCGAATGTCAAATTGTCATCTATGGTTACACTTCCTAAGGGAAGTAGTGGAAGCCCCATTGTTAGAATAATTTTAAATGAGACTGGGCAAATCACTTGAAAATTATCCTGTGGGGAGCAATCTCACTTTGGCAGGAAGGAAGAAATAAGAGTTTTTTTTTCTGTCTTCAATTTTTGTTAACCTATGAGATGTGACAGGGTATGTTTTCTCTTGTTTATGTGTTACACACAGTTTAATAGGCCTGTAATGTCCAGTAGTTTGTACTTCTGTTGTTGTGTCATCTAGAGATATCATTACTAATTTACAGAATTTATGATTCTAAAGAGATAGCTTTTATTGTTCTGAAAAGGACTATTATCAAATGCTAAAACTGAGACCATGATATTTGGTTCTATGTCTCGTGTTGCTATTTTTTTGCCTTAGCTAGTAAGATATTAAAATAAAATCAAAGAAATAAAATTTGAGAAAATGAAGACAGAAAAATATTCTGCAAAAACAAAGAGGGAAGTTTCTTGCTGCATTACAAGTTCAGATGACATGCCAGAAGAACTTTTCCTCCCACTGTCCCTTAGTAGAAATAGCGGGCTCTGTACTTTTTGGCTGACATTAGTCATGGCCAGAAACTATTATATAAGAGTGTTACTTGTCTATCTTGCAGGGTGATGACAAGAGAAGTACATAGAGAAATGGCTAAATTTAATTGGAAATGAGCTGTAGCATAGGCTAAGAAAATTTTAAGGAGTAATTTTTGACAGTTTGGAAAAAATATTGGTGTAGGGAAATTATGTCATATATAAAATCATATAGGTGTATACAGATAGATAATGTTTTCAAGCTGGAAACTGGTGTTACTTTTGCAAGTGGGATTAACTAAAGCTTCCAAAGGTTCCCTCCCCTTCTGTGCAGTAAGTGTATGAAGTAACTATGGAGGAAGTTTTCTCTTCTCCTTCTGTGGTATTCTCAGGAAGATGCTAAGTGACTGGATGTCATGGTTTTATGATTTTTGGTTATCGGTATTTCACATCATAACATCATTAGTGCACTGGGAGTTAAAGAGTTAATGCTCCAGTTCTGTGCATCGTGGATAGTTCTGGGTACCTGGTTCTCAGAGGAGAAGAACTACACTTCCCAGAGGACTTTGCTGTTCTGTTACTGTTTTCCACTCAGAGGGAAAGATAAAGACTGTTCACACATCACGAGACTCCCTTTTTTTCGCTCCTGCTTGTCCCAGCAGCATCTCACTCCCCAGCCATCTCACCATCAGCATTAGAGTAAGGCCTACCTTAATTTTGGACACTCTCTCTCATTTTATCAGACTTACTAGGTTAAATTGTAATTATATTGTATTATATTGTGTTATTTTGCATTCTGATATCTTATTTAGTAAATTAGTTTGTTTCTCCTCAGATCGTTGCTGCTGTTTTGTTTTTAGGCCCATCTCCCTACCCTTTTTCCCTTTTCCCTCTCCTGGGCATGGTTCGTGGGTCCCCCACCCCAATAGTCACAGAACCGGGCTGAATCTGCCCGTAAACCATTGACACCAGAGGAAAATTTGTTGACTTTAAGGAACTGCGTAGTAAGGAACTGGGCTGCATATAAAGGAATGACTGCCTGATAAAGTAAAGTGTTGAAAGTCTATTGACCTTTGCAATTGCCAGAAACAATATTTGGGGAACAGTGGCTATGAGTAAACCTATATTTCATATTGATTCAACCAAGGCTCAAAGATAGAATTCACGCTCAAGTCCCAGGAGTGCAAAACCTAAAGTCTCCTAACACAAATGCAGCTGTGTTACATGCAGAAAATTTTAGTTTGGTATTTTTAACTCTTCTTTCACCTGGACAGTTTCTCAGATCACAGAAAAGCATAAACTCTTCTTCCATTGTCTCCATTCAAAGCATGATATTTTCCCATAAGTTGTCCAAAGTTCTGTGTCATCATCTATGACTAGGGAACTGTTGCCTAATCACAGATATTTCTCCTAATGTACTAATCCAGGATCTAATTAAAAGATTAATTTGTCTTATTATTTTGTTATATTATTCAATATTATCTTCAGATAAATGACTGATTCCTCAGAAGCATTATGTACTAAGATAAACACAGGCTTTGATTGAAAAAGCTTAAAATTCTTTGGCATTATCCAGTTAGCCTTTACTGCTGAAGGTTGATTATAATTGCTATTCAGGTGCATACATGGCATGCCTAATTACTGACTGTTTCTATATAAAGATGCTTCAGGACTGTAGCCAAGGTTGTCATTCAGAGAAAAAAATTAAAAAAAACACTCTAAAATAGCAGTCAAGGCTTTAAAATTTATCCGTTAAAAATTTAAAGTTAGATTTAAGATTATTTCAGGTATTGCAACATCTTTTTGCAGATAAACAGCTTATTTTTCATTGCTAAATCAAAAAACAAAACAAAAAAAAACTCAGAATGTAAGGTAAAGAACAT
Source organism: Numida meleagris (assembly GCF_002078875.1). Classification (NCBI taxonomy): domain Eukaryota; kingdom Metazoa; phylum Chordata; class Aves; order Galliformes; family Numididae; genus Numida; species Numida meleagris. Next base: position 99,076,949 of record NC_034411.1, read on the forward strand.
TAGAATTATATACTTGTTTTTTGTTATCAGAAGTGCAAATTCAAGTATTCTCGCAATAACTACTTGATAACACTTTAAGAATAAACAAGTGCTATTGAGCTTAATGGAATTTCACTGAAAATTAATGGAGAGATATCAGTTGCTAAAAGTCATAAAAAATGTCTCTGCTCTCACCAAATGCCTTCTTTCTTACCAAAGCTTACCTGGTTAATTTCTTTGCTTAATGTCATTTGACAAGTCACATTAGCAAAAATCTTTGAAACTCCTGCTAAAGGTACTGATCCTTATAAATTCAATTAGATATGAAAGACCTATCATGGCTAATCCACATGGAATTCATTAATAAGAAATTTGTCCAGGAATCTGTGCAAATTCTGTTTGAAAACAAGCACTTTAACCTGCTTGAAAAGGTTTTTGCTTTAGTAGTTAATTACTTTTATCTAGGAAAATACCCAAAACCAGTTTCATATGTCTATTCACAATCACACAGAAAACTACATGTTGTGGGGTTTTTTTGACTTTTTGTAGGATATTACCTTGAGATGTGAAATACTGCATCATAACAAACCAGAAAAGGTATCAATTAAAGCATATGCCTTACTTTAAGCACAAGTCATCCTATTAATATCAACAGCTTATTGAGAACAACTCCTGGAAATTGTTAATGTAGTGTCAATTGTAAATATATGGTTGTTTTTGTTTGTTGTGGTTTTGTTTTGATTTGTGAAATCATCTAAATAAAATTAAATTAAACAAAGTCTGTGTATGGAATCCCTGTTCAACAGTCTGTCCTGTCCCTGAGATCATACTACCTGAAAGGAATTTAAGTTACTGCTCCTAGACATCACAACCTTCTGTCTGAAAGATGTCAGATGGTTCCCACATGTCCCACTTATAGAATTAAGCCATGGGGATAAACTCTTAATGGTTTATCAGTGTAACATGATGGAGATTAAAGCCATATACAACCAAACAGGTAGAGGAAATAGTAATTAAATTACCTTTATTTCTACAGTCAGAAAATAAGTGTTCACTAAAGTATTTTAATTTCTACTCCAAATACCTAAGAGTACTTGGAATTTTAAGAAATTATGTGAACAGAAGAGGATAACCTTGAAAAATATTGTTGATGTTAGGCTGAGATGTATGTGATTCTCTTATCAGTCTAACAACTTGAAATGCAGTTGCAACCCTTCCTCCCCTAGCAATAAATAAATAAATAAATAAATAAATAAATAAATAAGTAAATAAATAGTAATCTTCCAAAAAAATCAAAATGTAATTTGGAAGTGACAAAATTTAGATGATAAATCCTTGCCACATAAATAAGCAGTGAACACATGATTACTACTTTTTTTAGAGGAGATGGGAAGGTGTGAGAAGCTTCCTAACATTTCCATCATTTATCCAAGATTTGCATTCAATCTTGTCAAAGATTAAACATCATCTTTTCAAGACAATGCAGTCCCTCTTTACTGTTGAGTGTTATGTTTGTTCCTTTGTTTTTCTCCATAATTCTCATGCCTTGTTAGACATAGTACTCTGCTCCAAACTATGGGATATGTAGAACCAGCAGAGAGCAGAATATAATCACTAGAAGGGTTCTTGCATGGTGAAAGGAATTGAATACCATTTGAAATAAGTAAATCACTTAGGGGAAAAAAAAGACAAAAACAACAACAACAAAAAAATGACTACTCAGGAAAGTTATATTTATTTTCTACATTAAATAATGTTTGCCTGTCTAATAGATTTGAAGCTGGTTCGGTGTTATTGTATTTGTGTGTGTGTGTGTGTGTGTGTGTGTGTGTGTGTGTGTGTTCTCCATTTGCTAGCACTTCTAAAGATACCATTGCACAATGTATATTTCTGGGGAATCCCTTAGTTTATATCTTATTCCCTGCTCCCAGATATCTAGGTCTTATGGAACATATGACATTAGTACAGACTAATGAAAGAGTAAATTCCTATCTGATATAAAATAAAGGAGTTTTTCATTTGTTTTAGTTGTTGCTGTTGTTGTTTTGTTTATTCTTTTATTTGAAAGTTTTTTATCTATGACAGAAAGTGTTTAAAAGTACATGATTTAGAAAAGTAAGACATATCAAAATAAGATTGAGAATTATTTTTATTATATACACTCACACTTTTGCACTGTTGAAAGCTCTACAGTGAGATGTGTTCCTTTGGATTTCTTTTCTGCTACTTATAAAGGAGAAAAAAACAGAGTGGTTTCACTCTTTCTACCTGACAAGTTTCCACTCTTCTGATGACTGGAAAACTTCAGTTAAAGAAAAACAGGACTTTCAAAAGGATATACTTGAAATGAGGCTCTAAAACTCATAATGAAGTCCTTAAATAAATAGTTTAAATAACAAAAAGCTAAAATAGAAAGAGGAAAAAAAGGACGCAATCTCTCAGAAATATCATGAGAGTTTCTGGTCTTTCTTTTAAGATAAATCTACTTGATTATCTCATAAATAATTTATTGTCTCCACTGCACAAGTGAAGAACAGTGACAAATGTTCCGTAGCTGCCTCCCATGCCATGAGCCAGAAGGCCAGCCACCTCAAGGATGTGTATAATTATGGGGATTACTCTTGCATCCCTACAGGGACACTTGAATCCTCTGTTTCCTTTTCTTCTCTGACGCGCTTCTATACCAAAGCATTCCAAAAGTGGAATAGACAGGAGTAATTAGAGATCTGTGAGTGGTCACAGGGCCATGATCTCACTGTGATCATGGAGACATGGTGGGAAAGTTCACATGACTGGAATGCTGTCAAGGATGGATATGTACTTTTTCAGGAAGACCCACCAGCATTGTGAGGTTGTGGAGTTGCTCTTTATGCAAGAGAATAACAGGCACACATTGAGCTCTACCTAGGGATGAATGATGAATGAGTGGAGAGCTTATGGATGAGAATTAAGGAGCAGGCCAATAAGGGTGACACCATTGTGGGTGTTTACTACAGGCTGCCTGATCAGGAGGAAGAAGTTGAAGTTGATTAGGGGCCTTCTGCAGACAATGGAAAGCAGCCTCCCAGTCACAGGCATTGGTTCTCATGAGGGACTTCAGTCACTGACATTTGCTGGAAAACAACACCGTCAGGCCCACACAGTCCAAGGGGCTCCTGGGCTGCTCACTATTTTTGGGGTAAGATAATTGACTCATGGTCAGAAGTTGCTTTTTGGGCACATGCTCAATTGGTTCTGAGCTGTTGAACCAGGTGCCTGCAAGCAGTGCTTGCAGCCATCCTTAGTTAGAGACATATTTGTGGTTGTTATCAGTACTGTTACTCATTGCCTTTCAGTACAAGGACAGGCTGAAGGAGAGAATTTAGGGATGATGGTGGGGCGGGAGGAGAGAAGGACAGATGGGTGCATGTACATTTGATTTACACTATTTTTTCCTTTCAGTTTCTGGTTTGTTTATCTTGGGACTCAATCTTACACCTTTACCATGTTTCTGCAAAGCTAGGTTAAATTGTTGATTTCTGTAAATAATAATCAAACAAAACATCGTATTATCTTTACTTTGGAAAGTAATGAGGTAACATTATATCCCTAATTTTCTGAAGAAAAAAAGAAAAAAAATAAAATGCTGGCAGAAACAAGAGAAAAAATAATTTAAAAATCTACATAGCAACATAAACTAGAAGAAGACTTATTTTTTTTTTTTTTTTTTTGCTTGTTGTTATTTTGTTAAAGTTTCAAAAGCTAAAAAAAAAAAGAAGTTAAGCAGCCTTTTCAGGTGATACATATCAATGCCACATTAAGAGGCTTATATTCTCTAAACAGTCTTGACAGAAATCAATTCTGTCCATTGCTAAATATGATACAGCTTGCAATTTTTGAAGCTCATTAGTTGTATACTGAACACAGAAAAAAATGTTAATCGTAGACCTAAAAACCTATTCAGGTAGAATGAAGCAGAAGTAGAGAAAATTGGCTATGTAAAATATTATAATTAAAATGTACTGGGGACTTTATCTCTCTTGAACATAAACACATTCAACAGCTTTGATTAAGAATGTTCTGTGTGAAAAATGCCAGCTTTTATGTTTCTTTTATTATTCATATACACTGTGTTTGGAGGTCAGGCAAGAGAATTTAACACTTGTGTGAAATCATCACTGCTACACTGGCAGCTGGAAGAATGTGACAAAGTACAGTGACATTTACAAATCTTTCTATTGTCAGGGATGATTAGATACCCTAGTTAGAGAAAGTAATGTTTATTGTTTCTTTGTAACAACTGTGGAAGTGTCAATCATGAGATAATATGTGCTCAGTAGGAAACAGTGCAATAGAGGTAAAATATCTAGTCTAGAGATATTACAGATGATCTTTAGGGCACTAAGTTGTTTGGCCTGCTTGAAGCCATAAGAAGAGCTTGGAATGTCACAGTGATATTGAAACTGCAATGTACCAACTTTCCAGGATTTTGTTCTCAAAAGAGATTAAAACTCATAGATTAATGCTACAGCTTTGTTTCAAGTTTAACTATTTGTACAGGATTTTTCTCTCCATAGTCTAGCCAATTAAAGTGAGGTGTCTAACATACCCCAGTGATGTTGCCTCCTAACACTGTGAATGGTTTATTTCCTAAAGAGTTTGTGCCCTTTCATTTTGCTGCACTCCAGCTGTGCAAGATACCCCACTATGACCCCTAATGAGTGTATATGTTTACAGCTTCATACAGATTTCTTATTTTTACTGTTTGTTTCCTACTATGTTTTCTTTCATGTACAGGCATTTGGCCTGGACCCCAGTCATGCTGTTTGCTCAGAGGAAGTGTGGGAGTATCCGACACTTAGTCACACTGTTTTCCTTGCCTCTGTTCTTCCACTTTGGGCTTTTCTTTCCATCCTTCAATGTATTTCAGTTAAACTTGAAGATACTGCTGTCCCATTTTTGTCAATTTTATTGTCTCTGTTCCAAGCAATCATTGGTTCTCAGAGAAGGATTTGAGGTTATAAAAGGATACACCCTTCCTGCAACATCAGCCATACAACATCATGGTTACATGTAGGTTGCATCTGCTCCTACTCAATCCCTTCCATTTCACTGGTAAGCCCAGTGAATGTATGGGCTCAATTCCAGGCCCTTCTTCTTGTCCCCAGAATCCTAGTACACTGGAGGTCTCTCTGGACAGTAATGGTTGTGTCCATATAGATGAGAACCAAGGGGTAATAGCTGGCAGCTGGATGCCTCTTGGCAGTCTCAGTACGCAAGACCTAGACCTCTGTAAGGTAAGGTTAGCAAGACAGCTTGGCAGATGACTGCCTCAGGTGGCTGAAGAAGTGAGGCTGATCACTACCACTTATTACATCCTCCTGGTGGCACTGTTTCCAACCCACAAATCTAACCCAGTTGAGCTAGATATCTCCTTGTCAGAGTTTGTCCATCTTTCCTAGTAACCATGGTCCTACACCTTGCCAGTGACTCCTGCAAGTGGGTAAATAATCTTTCTATTTCCAGAAGTCACAAACTTCCAGCTTCCACTAATAGAATTGTATACAAATCAGATAGATTTGTTTGAACCGCATCTTCATACCTTGATGAGAACCCTTTTTAATGTACTTTAGCCTCTCTTTTTGGGAGAATATGGACATCTAGTGTACTCCAAAGGACCACAATCTGGCTTCTGTTTTGTCTTGGTAGGTTGCTTGAATTCAGTCTGAGTTTAGGCAATACGCAAATTGCATACATATTTATAGGCATATATGTTAGATAATTTCCCTGTTTCATGTTTCTTGCTTGACAAAACCACTGGCATGCATCAATGGAAGTGCATGGAACACCAGTGCAAGCAATTGTCCTGTAAGCACTATCTGGAGCACAGCGTGCAACTGAGTTTCCCTATGCACAGGAGTACAAAGTGTGTTGCTCCTGAATTGGCCCAGAGAAGGACCACTCAATCAAATAATTAAATGGAGGTTTATAACAGTTGTCCTGAAAGCTTCACTGGGTCTAACCAAAAATCTAGAAGCAAATAATGCTAATTGTTTCTCCCTCCATTGTCTAGGGTATGCTTGATAAAGGCTTTAGTCATATTCTTATCATGGTTTGCTTGAGAATATTTTCCTTGTCTAGTTAAAATAAATTTAGGTAACAATGGCAGCTAAAACAAACTAATATTAATACACCACAAAACATCCAGAAAAATTTGAGACACAATCAAGTGAAGTAAAAATCTGCAGTCTGTCAACAGTTATTGCAAAATCACATTTTCTGGATTAGTGGGGGTGGGGAGAGGATGCATGAAGGTAAGAGTTCTATTGCATTATGATACATATTTTTGCTTTGTTAGTTTAGATTCTTTACCTTGAACAAAAGGTTAGATAATCTTATTGAATACATAAAATAGATATTTTAGATATCATAAATGTGTTGAGCAGCAAATAAACATAAGCTACTATTTCTGAATTTTATTTTGTTTGTTTTTCATCTTTTCATCTTGCTATATGACATGAACTATGTGAGATAATATTTCTGATGACTGAATGATTGTCTATACAGAAAAAAAACATTAAATTTTTGTTACATTATTATTATGCATTAATATTAACATATAATAATGGTATGAAAGAGCCATCTATAAAAGCCGTCATTTTACAGAGAGATTTTATATGATAGTTATTTAAAATATTGCATGAGTATTAAAAATGTTAAATACTACATGAAAAAAATGTGAAACATGACTACAAAATTTGATAACTATTTGTCTTCTGACCTTTAAATTTTATCACTCTTAACAGATAAAAATATTATGAAGAGAAGTATTAACAGTACACTGATTTAGAAAGAATTTATAAATAAATACAAATTTACTATAAATGAAATAAACTTTTTTCAGTAAGCCTTTCCTATACATAATTTTAGAAACTACCTCCAACTTGCAATTTCTTAATTTGAGAAATTATATGATTTTTTTATTTGATACCTGTTGTTCACTATCATGTTATTTGTGCAGCTCCTTATTTGAGTGTGAAAATATTATATATGAGAACAATGTTATTTTATATTCATCTGGATTGGTGTGAAAACTAAGGCATGGCACAAAACAGCCAACACTTCATTTGTGTTGGCACATACTACGTGTTTTTTCTTTTTTCCAAAGAGACTAAAGTCTCTTCTGTTTTTATAATGCTGAACTTGCTATTAGTATTTTGGAAATATTAGCTATGATTTTTCATCAGTTCAGTAGGATTTACAAATTTTGTCCTTTTGCTCTGTACAATAGTACTTTCAACAGTAATATGATTAGCCTAATATAAATATGCTATATTAATTGTATGAATTTATCGATAACAGTTTTTTAGTCTGCCCTTCTGTATATGATGATATTTTAGTCAAGAAAAAGTGTGTATTTCTAAAAGTCAGAACAAGAGGGTCTCAAGTAATTTAAAAGACAAAAAGTTGGATCAAAATTTCAGCTAGAAAGTATGATTCATGTGGCATTAAAAGACAAAAGCAGTGCAACTGCTTTCTTGAAAAAAAAAAAAAAAAAAAAAAAGAACAGAATAAGAAGACAAAGTAGTAAAAGCTTTCCAAGGCATCTGAACTTAATCTGAAAATAGTACTCACTTCAGTCTTTCTAGGTTTTTTTAACTTAAATGTTTTATTTTGTAATTTATTAAGTACTGTAGAAGTTCAAAACACTTTCATTATAACTTAAGAACAAAGGATCCATGGAGGTGTTCAAGGAATGTTTGAATGTTGTACTGAGGGACATAGTTTAGTGGGGAAATATTGGTGGTAGGTGAACAGTTGGACTAGATGATCTTGGAGGTCTCTTCCAACCTTGGTGAGTCTATGATTCTATGACGTAATCTACTATAATTTTGCCTGCTAATTTGAGAAAAATATCTCTTAAGAGATTTTATCTGAACCAATACCAAAAAAGGCAGAGATAAGAGAATTTATTTCAATTTTTAATTAACAGTAGAAGTCCTATAAGAAATAATTAAGGCATAAATTGAGGGCTTACTCTTTTGTTTTAACTCACCAATTTAGAAAAATATAACTCATACAGTTTGAAAATTGAGACATATAACATTCTATTGTTGTATCTCTTTGCTTGAGAAAATAGTCATTTCAGTGAGGCATTTTGAAGCTCTATAAATCTGTGTACTTTCCAACTTACTGACAGCTTCTTTCTAATACCTTAAATAATCTCTTCATGTCATTCCTTATGGTTGACTTGGACAAGCTTGGTGCTGTTAGTGTCTGAGCCATAAAAGCCCTTGTCATATAAAGCCAGAATTGTACATCTTAAGTTTGTATTCAGACAGTTAAAACAACAGCTGCTCACTGCTGGAGGCAATATATAGTTTATTTCTCTTTCAATCATGGTCCCCCGCAATTCTTAGGAAGGCAGCCTAAGGAATCATGACCATTAATATAAATTTGAAGTTGGAGAAAAGATTAACACAGAAAATTTCCATGCTTGTGCCAGCAAACACTGACAAACCTCTGTGATTTAGAATACCTCCCTGACAGTTTTGATTACAATTAAATTACAGACATATGGGAGGTGAATAACTGAATGTCATTTGAGCTGCCTGAGTATCAAATAGAAGTTTTAGAAGCAAGGAAACAGGGAACTTGTTTCTTGTTGAATGTCACTTAGCTTGTTTGTTCCTTTTACTTTGCTTTGCTATCTGATCTAGCAGTGTAGCCAACATTTGATTGCTAAATACTTTCCTGATGGGAAAAGCAAAGAGATTCGATCTTTGATTCCAAATTATTATTATTTTTCTTTCCTCCAGTAATGTACTGAATTATATTGACCAGAGCAAGATTTGCATTTTCTTTGTAGCCTAGCATTATCAATTATATTTTCTGGGAAGTCACTCAGGTCTTCACAGAAAACAGGACTTGTTTACCAGATTGCTGTGCCTTGCAGATTGCTTGCTTGATGTAAAACATCAGCAGTCTCTTGAAAGCAATCTATTTGTTACAGATGTGTGTAACAACCAGGAGATGGTCTTATTTCCTTTGTTTATAACTCATCATTATTGATTCAGTTCTGAGGAGATTTGAATTATGTAACAATGAATAACACAATTATGTTGATGACTGTAAAGATTAAAAAGGAAGAATAAATATCTGTTTTTAGAACATTGAAGTGTCTATATAAACTGTTATTTTTATTTTCTAAAATACCTTTTATCATGCTGCACGTGAACCAACTCCTAGCCTCAGGTGAACTATTTTCCTTCAAGTGGGCTTTTTCCAGGACTTTAAAATGAGAAGATTATCTTAAAGTTATGTACACCAACAGTTCAATTAGCTAGACAAAGTAGACAGTAGCTTAGTATGATCTAAACTTCATTTTCACAGGCATTTAACAACATACATTAAATTCCAGACCTTGCAATTAAAAAAGAAAATTGCTCAAGTATGTATGTATTTTATACATACTTAAATTACATGCTGCTTGTTACTTCCCCCACAAATATCTGAGAACCATTGTCTTCTTACATTTTTCAGATCTGTAGTTCTGCTTGGTATTTTGTATGAAAACTTTAATGTAATAGTACTGAAATAAACAAAGACGCTGAGGTGAAACTTAAAATACAGAAAACAAATATTACCATTTTTAGCTTAAAATTCTTTGCATTAATCACATGGGTAATACAATCCCAAAGGAAATATATGAAGGTAGAGGAACACATTATAACATAGCTATCTAGGTGGCTTTGGATATGCAGAGTAATTTTATCTAGAATTTCAGGTCAGTTAGCTTTTGGACATTCTCTAGATGATTGTTTCATTTTAGAATCTTCATTACTTAAAGGCAAATAAAAAGGAACTCTGAAAAGAGATTAAAAACATGAGAAAATGATATTATGGAGGAAGATTAAAAGGAGATTAAATAATAATGGTCTATTGAAGCACCCGCTGGAGAAAGGGGAAACCTGAGCCAGATAACTGTATTCAATGAAGCAATGCAGACCAAATTGAGTTTTGCTCCCTTGAAGGTCAGCAACAAGGCAGACCTCAACATTGACCAGGGAAAAAATCATTGAGTATCAATGATAAAATTTGTTCCATGTGAGAAAAAAGTGAGGCAAGTAAAGAAAGACAAGGAAGGACTAAGAATTTCTCAGAAGATGGGAATACCTCAAGGACCAAGATGCATGTAAGTCACTCCAAAGGTAATGACTCCTATTTATTTCCATGGAAAGTACACCAGATACAAAGAGCACAATGTCATTATTTGACAGCAAATTCCCAGGTACAAAATGCCTCTTTTCAGCATAGTCACTACCTTTAGCTATGCATTTTTGACAGCCATGAACAAGAGCTTGCATTCCATGCTTGTAAAATTCTGCACGACCAGTCCAGACCGAAGCTTGTTTTTCAGTTGCTGTTGCTATTGCTGAAACTCACCACCCACTAGCTCACTGTATTCACATTCACTGTTTGGTGTTCATAAACATTCAGAAAGCCCTCAATGAATATTAGTGACTGTGATTTTTTTGCTTGGAGGAATTAAATTTCACACGTACCTCTGCTTCATATACGCTTTCATGTCACATGCTGAATTATCAGGCTTCTCCTCTGCTATCATCCATCATATGGCAACAACATTTGACAGAATACTGTAGGGAGATTCAACATTTTGTGCCTTACCACGAACATCCTCTTCTGACATTGTATGCCAACACAATAAAACAGGAGGCAGTGCTTTTGGAGCAGCCTTTGTAATTATGGATTCATTCAAATGGACAAAGAGCTGCCAGGTCTATGAGAGCTGTGGCAGGTAAATGAGATATGAAAGACTTCCGAAGAGCAAAAATGCAATTGTCAGATTAACCACTGAGGGAAAAGCGTAGACAAAAGATTACAACTTGAATAGTGGTAAATAATTCAGAGATGGCTTGCATTGACTGGATTTTAAAGAGTGATTGTGTCCCTGAAATAAATTTAATTTAGGGTAGGAAATTAGTTTTGAGAGCTAGATTCTTCCGTCACTATCATTGTAGTCTAAGAGCTGTTATTTAGATCACATTTATTTTAAATGTCATGAAGGTTGTCATGTTTTTGTCTGAAGGAGGCTTTTCTGATATTCCTACAATTAATTTGATTGAAGCTAAAATCTGAATGTTCTCTGCTTCCATGTAGGAGGCTAAATTATGGGATTAAGAAAGGTCTAGCTGAAACAAATTTGTGACCATAAAGGCATGCAACGTAAGAGCTACAGCATGCTTTTACCTCTATACAAAAAGAGATCGATAACCTTGTAATAAGTGCAAAGCAAGACCAGACACATTGGCAGTTATCATAGAACAGTTGTCAAGATTAAATTAATTTTCTAGCTCAGCATAAAGCTCATGTAATCACAATATAATCATAATATTATCACCAGGTCCAGTGCTTATTGTTCTTTGGAGATATCCTTCAGCATGTATCCCAAATTTGTGAGATCTCAGCTGTATCTAACTGCATTTAACTTATCTGAAAAAAAGAAAAAAAGTAAAATAAATAAGTAACTTCTACTTCTTAATCTTCTCCATTCTTACTGTTATCTGAAATTATTTTTTAAATGTCATTCTATCCTAGTCTCATTGAAGTAAAGCTAGTTTGCACTGCCCCTTATATTCTTAGTTCTATGCTTTCTGTGTATTACCCACTTCATTTCTAATATCCTGCCTGATCAGATACATTGTTCAACAACACGTATCATTACTGAGGCACATCTCAGCATGAATTCTTTCAAAGAACATTGCCTACTTAATCTTGTACACTGAATTAGTATGATGTCCAAAATTCTGATGTTGTCTTTGCATCTTTGATACTCAAAATACTGTGCCAAGATCTGATGGCTGTGTTGTGACTGAAGGATCCTGGTTTGTTTTTAAAGAAAACAAGGGTATTCCATTAGTGAAGTGTGTAACATCTTGAGTGTATTCTGATTCCCTATCTCTTCAGCTTGCTTTTAATGTTACCGCAGTAAAAATGGAAGCTAATTAAAATGACTAGGATCCTTCCTTGTGAGATCTTTAAAATGATCAGAAGAGACGTATAAGCAGAAGCTGTTCGTACAGATAGTCAGCTCAATATGAATGCAACTACTTACAGAATATAGTAGTGTATCAGGCGCAAAATCCTTGAAGTCTTCTTTGACCTTAAAGCAGGTTAGTACTTACCTTGCAAATGTATCTAAATACCTCATCTGGTAAAATACAGTGTTTTCAGCAGTGCTTTAAAACCAGGTACTGTTTTCCACATCAAATCCTGGGTTCCAGAGAACAAACTAGTTGCAAAAATGTGTCCATTCCTAAATCTTAATCTCAGAAATTTTCACAGTGAATATTTCCATTATTTTACAAGTTTTAGGGCTTGCTTCACTACCCAAATGGCATAGAGCAGCATCTGTGTGAACATACCAGAAATCCACTGTGCTTATTGAAATTGTTATAAATATGACTACTTTTTTTTGTTTCTTAAAGTGTCAAAGGTTTACGGGCAGGTTTGGCCTGGTTCCGTGACCACTGGGGCGGAGGACCCATGGACCCATGCCCCGGGAAAGGGAAAAGGCAAAAAGGGTAGGGAGATGGACCTAAAAACAAAACAGCAGCAACAATCTGAGGAGAAACAAAACTAATTTACTAAATAAGATATCAGAATGCACAATAACACAGTATAATACAGTATGATACAATATAATTGGAATTGAAGCTAATATATCAAATGAAATGAGAGAGTGTCCAAAAACGAAAAGGCCTTACTCTAATGCTGGCAGTGAGACGGGTAGGGAGCAAGACACTGCCAGGATGAGCAGATGGGAAAAGAAGGGATGTCTCTGTGAACAGTTTTTATCTTTCCCTCTGAACGGAAAACAATAACAGAACAGCAAAGTCCTCTGGGAAATGTAGCTCTCTTCTAAGAACCAGGTACCTGGAACTGTCCACGATCCATGGAACTGAAGCATTAGCTCTTTGACTCCCAGTACACTACATTATGTTATGATGTGGAATATCTATAACCAAAAATCATAAAACCATGACATAAAGACACAGGAAATTGTGTGGAATCACATATAAGAAGATAAATCCATAACTGGCCTAAAGAAGCATAGTTAAATATGATATACCTCACAGTGCAAAAGCTTTCTTTAAAGCAGATAAGATTTTCAGAGAAATTCTTGGTTAACTACTCCAAACCTGCAGGTGGAGGACTCAGGATTCTGTGTTTTTGCTATCTGACCCTGTTTGGCTATGTCAATACTATTACTCAGTCTTGGTATATGCAACAGAATGCTTTTCATCATACTGTTTTGTCTAATCCCTGGACCGGGCTAAGGTCCAAATTTTGTGTAAGAATTTTAGGAAATGCTGATCATACTAACAATTTTAAACAGATAACCAGTGCTTGGGCCACTGTGCTAGCATTTTTTATTTTACTTGCATAATCATAAACTTTGAGTGTCCCTGGCTGACTTTTTCATTCCTGTTTCATCTCTTAAAAATTCTGTACCTGTTCTAAGTCATGTGTGGCACGATGCAGCAAAAGAGATCAACTTTATAGGCTCTCATTAAGCTGCTCTAGTACACAGCAGAATCACTATGATTTCACTGTTTGTAAAGCCTTACAGTAAAAAGTACATTTTGGACTGTGAATATAATGAGCAGCTCTGCATTCTTTAAAATTGTAAACAAGAAAAGCATACAAATAGTTGTATATTTCCTGTTGACGGAGAAGCTTAAGACAAGTTTGATAGTTTTTCAAGGAAAACTGAATGGAACGTGAAACATGACCTGAGGAAACTGCATATTCTCTGATCTTGATAGTAGGAGGGAAGGAATTTCATTTTTGTTTTTGCTTTGTACTGGCATATTTCATTTCTGTATTTATTTCTAATCTCTTTTATGCACTTCTATTTTCTATACTTTTCATTTCCCTTATAAGTATTGTTGTGTTATCAATCATACAGTCATAGAATCATAGAATCCTTAGAGTTGGAAGGTACATCTGAGGGCCATCTAGTCCAACTCCCCTGCAATGAACAGAGACACCATAGCTGGATCAGGTTGCCCAGGGCCTTTTCCAGCCATGCCTTGAAAGTCTCCAGGGATGGAGCATCAACCACATCACCAGGCAACCTGTTTCAACGCTTCACCACCCTCAATGTGAAAGATTTTTTCCTTATATCTAACCTAAATCTACCTTCTTTGAGCCTGAAGCCACTTCCCCTTGTCCTATCACCACAGACCCTGCTAAAGAGTTTGTCCCTTCTTCTTTCCTGCAGCTCCCCTTCAGATACTGAAAGGCTGCTATCAGGTCACCACTCCGCCTTCTCTTCTCCAGGCTGAACAGCCCCAGCTCTCTCAGCATATCCTAATAGGAGAGATGTTCCATCTCTTGGCTCATTTTTGTGGCCCTCCTCTGGACAGGCCTACATCCTTCCTGTACTGAGGACTCCACACCTGAATGCATCACTCCAGGTGAGGTCTCACAAGCACAGAGTAGAGGGGCAGGATCACCTCCCTCACCCTGCTGGCCATGCTTCTTTTGATGCAGCCCAGGATACAGTTGGCTTTCTGGACTGTGAGGGCACAGTGCTGGCTCATGTCCAGCTTCCTATCCGCCAGCACCCCCAGGTCTTTTTCAGCAAGAATGTTCTCAACTCTTTCATCCCCCTGTTTGTATTGATAATTAGGATTGCCTTGACTCGGGTACAAGACCTTTCACTTGCATTTGTTGAACCTCATGAGATTCATCTGGCCCACTGCTCAAGCCTGTCTAGGTCCTTCTGGATGGCATCCTATCCCTCTTGTGTGTTGACCGCACCCCACAGCTTGGTGTCATCAGCAAACTTGCTGAGGTTGCACTCAGCTGCACTGTTGATGTCACTCACGAAGATATTAAAGAGTATCGGCCCCAGTATTGACCCCTGGGGGACACCACTCCTCACCAATCTCCATCTAGACATTGAGTCATTGACCACCACTCTCTGGACTTGGTCCTGCAGCCAGGCCTTTGTCCATCAAATAGTCCACACATCAAATCCATATCTTTCCAATTTGGAGAGAAGAAACCCCCCTCTGCTGCCATCTGCCACACAGCAAAAGAATGTATCAGAATACTGGTGGGAATGTTCAACCTCTACTGCCATATCACCAGCATCCACCTCTGACATCATGGACAAATATATTAAACTAGAAAGCATTACATTCTGAGCAGCCTTTGTACTTAAATGGAATATTGATGCTTCCCACCTTCCATCACAAAACAGAGATAGGTAGTATAAACTATGAATCATTTTCTTAAATTATAACTCTTCTAAGTCTTATAAGTTGAGAATTTATGTGGCAGAAATTTTCATATTTTCTATATTAATTCCCAGATCTACCAACTCCTGGATAGCTGTTGGCAGATAGTCCTTCCATATGTATTTTGTCTCCTTAAAGTAGAATCAGTAGTGATTGAATTTTACTACCTGCATATGTGGTGCATAGAATAGTTTTACTAATTAGGCAGCATAATTATATAAATAAATGAACCTTAAAGGTTTGATTATTTAGTCATAAGGCTACTCAAAAGAATAAACCTTACACATCATAGTGAAGGTTTAAACTGAGTGGTTCTTTTATATGCTAAAAATATTTAACCATATATTACATTATTATGAAATAAATCTTTCAGTGACAAGAAGAGTGGCTTGAAATTTACTTTCTATATGTAATGGAAAATTTGATTTGGACAAATGAATCTATTGTAGTTTGAATTTGTCAGTGAATTATTATGTATGATTCTCTTATTGTGCTTGCTAGGATAAGGGATTTTTAATTTCATATTTTTCATGAAAGTAGTTGTATCATGAATATTAATATTAAAAAAAAATATTCATGAGTGTGTTCAGTTCAAAACCTTTCTCTTTTTGATCTGTGGATGCTGGTTTTTGTTTATTTTTCTTCTAACAGATACACAGTAGTTTCATGATACTCCTGGGAATAACAATATATAACACACTGATGTAGGAGACAGACAAATTTAGAGACTTTCAAGGAATAATTACATTAACTTAATAACTTAAGTGAAGACTATAGGAAAACGTTTTCGTTTGTTGTTGGTAAATTCTTCTGAAGATAGGTACAACCATCTTGCTTCTAGAAGCAGAGTGTTAAAAACTGCTCCCTTGTGCTCATTCTGAGAAAAGCTGGAGAGTAGGACTCAGATCATGATTATCAGACATTTGCTCCATTTAGCTGCTTTTGTTCACTAGGTTGACCTCAAAAAATGATTTCATTGACTCTGCCTTAGGGGGTCTGCCACACTGACACTTCAGTCAAATATATTCTCCAAAGGGAACATATGTAGTGATAAACTAAAAGAGAAAGTAACCCATTATATCTGAGAAAAAAAGCTTTCATTAAATGTCATGAAATCATTAAAAGGTGATTATTTTGAATATGTAAATAAATAATGGATCCATGGTAGAAGAGGTTGAATCTTAAACAGCCAAAACTCAATAGGGGTGAAATATTCTCTGTGAAATATTCTCTTCCTGGATCCAAATATGCGATTAATAGCTTGGGTTTTTTTATCACTTTATTGAAAAGAAGAAATATGTATATTGGCTTCTCATACTTAAATTTGGTGAGAATATACACTCTGATTTTCCTGATGTTTAATTAAAATTTTATACATTGGCAGAATTTTCATGCATTCCATTATGATGGAACTGCCCAACTATTAATATATATGGGATAATCGTGTATCCAGAGATAAAGATAGTTACAGGTCAGAAGTTATCATCTGACCCAATGGTTACCCAGCTTGACATTGTGATTAATGAGATTTACATACAAGGGTGTATCACTGCTGTTTGATCAATCCTATTATGGTCACTTGTCACTAACCATGTATGGAAATAAATGGCTAATGATAGACAATTCAGATAGGGAATGCATAATCAAAGAAATCTAGCTGAGAAAGGAAAAGAAATCACTCGAGTGCCAATATCCTGAGCTTCCTGTTACAAAAGGCAATTTACATGATCTCCAGGTACTAGATAACTAAGGGTAGCTATAAAGTTGGGATGAAATGGCTATATATATATATATATATAAAGATGAAAATATTAAAAAAAAAAAAAAAAAAAAAAAGACATACCCCTTAGTTTTTTGTGTCCTGGGATGGGGATATGGGCAATTGAACAGGGAGAGAAAAATCTTGCTTCTTGTTAAGGTCTTTCTATGATTCCTTCCAGGGCATAGTTTATTCTCTGTACTAGTTGTTATACAAGGTTAAAAAGATAAAACCTACCCTTAAATAGCTATTTGCAGACTAGAAATCTATAATATGTAACAGCTTTCAATGAATGAGAAAATCCAGATGGACTAGAATACAGAAAGAAATCATAGAAAACAAAGAGAAACAACTTTGAAAGAATATCCAGATTAGTTAGAAAACTGATTAATAACTGAATTATGCTATACAAAGTTTCTAGTATAGTTAATCAAACTGGAAACTGCTGCTTGTCTATTTCTGCATGTAAAGGCTAGAAGATGGCAGTAGGTGTTGAAATGGACTTCATTTTTCTTTCCTTTGAGCTTCTCTGTTTCTTCCCTGACCTATGTATCTCTTTTTCTCAGTGCAGTTTTGATACATATGGTGCATATTAGGTAGAAAATATTTATTGTAGCAATAGCCAGTTGTTATGTTCTCTAGAAAAAGGCACAAGGTTGAATGAAAGTATCCCAAAAGCAGATTCAAGACATCGGTCGTGTGTAGGACAAATTTTGGTTTAATCTGACAAATAAGAGTTAACATCTAGAAATATTTTTTGGAAGAAAATGATAATTATGTACATGATTAAAAAAAAAACTAATACAGACTTAATTAAGACAGATCATAATAGATGGACATTCATATTTCATAAGTATGGCATAAGCCATAAAAAATATATACCAAAGGAATATATAGGGAAAAAGAGAAAAAGCTCTGTGTGCACTGGATATCAATGGTAATTCCAGAACCTGTTGATTATAACTGGTTATGAGGAATTCAGGCTATGAATGATAATATTTGAACCGAACAGCCATGTTCTGTGACAACCTTTTACTAAGTTTTCACAGTGTATAAGCTCAAAATCTTTTAAGAGCAGTTTGTTTCTTAAAAGGTTCATTTGCTCTTAATGTCATAAGAAGAACACAAATCTACACATTGCCTTATATATATATTCAGCAAGAAACTCACCAGACACAATTTTAGACTACATGTATTTATTGTACAAATATGTATTTTACCTACTTTTTCAAAAATTTTGCTTTTAATGGGAAAATATATATACTTTCTTTGAAGGCAAAGAAACTCTTCTAGCAGGCTTTCTTCTCAAACATACACAGACATTACATGAATTATGTAGAAGTAATTGTTTTGTATGTGGTGGGATTTTTTTTGTTTGCTTGCTTGTTTGGCTATGATATCCTTACAGAAATTTGTTTGCTCATCTGTAGTAACCACACAGTGCTGGCGATCAGTTCCATGAAACCCTTTAATCGCTATCAGAGAAAAGAGGTGTGGGCAATCAGCACTCTAAGGGGAATATATATACATAAATCAATTTGTAAGTGACCTGGTAATTAATAACCAATAATGACGAGGGGCAAAGAGTAAAAGGATAATGTCATAAATGATTTCAGGAAATAAACTGTATGAGAAAAAATATAACTCTAACTGATATTATAGACCTGCAAAGCATTCTTTAATAGTTCTACATACATAACTGTATATGCATTAACACGGAGGACAAGGATTTGGTTTAAACGTATATATATATATATATTTAATTGGATATTTCTATCTCTTTTTATCATTGTTGAAAACAGATCTTGAGTGTCAGAGCTGCTAATGAAGAAAAGCAAACGTGTTTTAAAAAGCCATGTCCAAAAACATTTACATGCATCTGTGCACTTTTACTGTTATCTTATGAAGAGCTACAAGATCAAGACAAGACATACTGAAGATATTTTTTTTACAATGAGCAAGGGGATTATTTATAATGATTAGACTTAAAAAAAAAAAATTAATGGTGTACTAGGCAGTCAAGTAGAAGAGAGACATACAAGTCTGTCATGAAGTGAGAAATAAATACAGAAATTTTTACTATGATAAAAATATTTTACTACATAAGTATTTATAATAATATGTAAGATATACTTCACCTTCAAAATGTCAAAAGAAAACATTTTGACCTTACATATGAGGCTCCAAAATGGGTAGAGAAGCAGGCCATAAAGAAAGAATGGTACCTTGTGTCTGAGCTCAGGTGAGAAAAGTAATATACACATGAAGGAAGTAGGAAGAAAACGTCTTGCAAGGAATGTAAGAGCAACAGTAACTTCTATAAATAGGTAGCAAAATGAAATCTAAGGAAAGGATAAAGGAGTCTGTTCAATGAGAGATGTAGTGACAAAGGCATGGTAAAATCTATAGTGTTAAATGCATTTTTTTCTGTTTTAATTGTCAAGGTTTTCTTTCAGGCCTTCCAGGTCCATGAACCTCAGCACAGGGTGGCACTCTAGTTTCAGTAGCAGGGAAAAATATTTAGGTAGCACATAAACAAATTGGTCTATGAGATTAAGTGGGATAATCTGAGTATTCTGGAAGACTGGTTGATATCACTGAGAGACAGCTCTCTATCATCTTTGAAAGGTCATAGGGTTCGGGATAAATTCCTGACAACTGGAAAAGATGTCATACACATCTTCAAGAACAATGTGGAGAACTGAACCATGGTCAGCCTCACCTAACAGGAATATTATGGTACAAATCCCCATGGAAGCAATTTACAGGCAAATGAAGAACAACAAGGTGAGAGCTAATATACTTTATATCATTGACAAAGTTGACATGGTGTTTTGTGAACAAAATGTGAATGCTGTTTTTTTTCTACAACTTTTATACATAGAATCATAGAATTATAGAACCACAGAACCACAGAACCATAGAATCATAGACTGGCTTGGGTTGGAAGGGACCTCAAGTATCATCAAGCACCACACCCCTCTGCTGCAGGCAGGGCCGCCAACCTCCATATCTAATACTAATACTAGACCAGGCTGCCCAGGGCCCCATCCAACATGGCCTTGAACACCTCCAGCCATCTCTCTGGGCAGCCTGTTCCAGCACCTCATCACTCTCTTGGTAAAGAACTTCCCCCTGATATCTAACCTAAATCTTCCCTCCTTCAGTTTAAAACCATTTCCCTTGTCCTGCCATTACCTACCCTTTCAAAGAGTTGACTCCCCTCCTGTTTGTAGGCTCCCTTCAGGTACTGGAAGGCTGCAGTAAGGTCACCCTGCAGCCTTCTCTTCTCCATGCTGAACAAGCCCAGCTCCCTCAGTCTGTCTTCGTAGAGGAGGTGCTCCAGGTGTCTGATTATCTTTGTGGTCCTCCTCTGGACCCTCTCCAATAGCTCCCTGTCTTTCTTGTATCCAGACCTGGATACAGTACTCCAGATGGGAATTCACAAGGGCAGAGCAGAGAGGGACAATCACCTCCCTCTCCCTGATGGCCATATCAACAAAACACAACATTAACAAAAGCTTTTGGTTAGCTAATTCTAGTAGTTAGATCAGTAAAATATGTCTGTGCATAATCTCTTCATCTATAGCTGTTTTTCCTGCCTTGTATGCTTTTTTGTATTCAAGTGGAAATTTTAAGAGCTTGTGGAACAGTATAAAATGAGAAGAGAATAACCTCAGTGTCCTCTCCATTCATGTTCTCAATATATAATCAAGTTGCAATTCTATGTCTGCGTGTGCACTATTGCAGCATAATAGCAGCTCTGTTTGA
Source organism: Numida meleagris (assembly GCF_002078875.1). Taxonomy (NCBI): domain Eukaryota; kingdom Metazoa; phylum Chordata; class Aves; order Galliformes; family Numididae; genus Numida; species Numida meleagris. The sequence continues at coordinate 99,097,769 of NC_034411.1, forward strand.
CTACAGGGCACAGACCTACCAACATTTAATTCATTACTTTGTAAAACACTTCATAACAAACAATGTCTGAGAAGCTGCATTAACAATTTAATTTTATTATTGTGAATATAAAAGAAGAAAACGTAATTTCAGGTATATTAGCCTTCTTCCAGGATCCTGTCATTTTAGAAATTTAAAGGCACCTGATTAAAGTATCAAGACAGAAATTAAATTTGAATTGAGAATAGCTACCATTTTTATAAAGAGTAAAATTAACCATGACAGAACTCAAACCCTGATCACACTCAGAATTTCTCCCACCTTGACAAAGCTCCAAGTATTACTCTTGAGGTAAAATTCTCTGGCTCTCCATGTCGATGTTTCAAATATCAAGATAATCTTCTTCCCAAGATATGCTGAGAACATGAAAAGTAGCACTTCTAAAGAAGAGACCTCAGAAACTTCTGGGCCCTTTTATTTTAATTCTAGGTCACATATTTAAACAATATTTCATACATAGATCACAGAGACATCTGTCATGGTTTTATGATTTTCGGTTATTGGTACTCCACATCATAACATCATGTAGTGAATGTACCTGGTCCTCAGAAGAGAAGGACTACTACAGTCCCCACGGTACTTTGCTCCTCTGTTACCATTTTCCAGCCGGAGGGAAAAGATAAAAGCTCGCAGTATAAAAACTTGCAGATCACGAGACCTCATCCCTTTTTCCGCTGTCTCTCGTCTTGGCAGCACCTCGCTCTCCAGCCGTCTTATCGTCGGTAGTAGAGTAAGGCCTACCTTGATTTTGGGACATTCTCTCTCTCTGTATTGGATTTATCAGCTTAAACTGTAATTATACTGTATTACAGTGTGTTGTTTTGCATTCCGATATCTTATTTAGTAAATTAGTTTGTTTCTCCTCAGATTGTTGCCACTGTTCTTTGCTCTCAGGGCCATCTCCTTACCCTTTTCCCCTTTTCCTTTTTCCTGGGGCGTGGGCCTGTGGGTCCCCCGTCCCCTTTGTCACGGAACCGGGCCAAACGCCCATAAACCGTTGACAACATCTCACACCCATTCTGCCAGAATTTGTGTTGTTTTATCATCATAACAATACTATTATCAGCAGTTACTTCAATAGTTACTCCACTTACTGCATATTCCAGATCCAGACCACAGACCAGAGAAGTACTTTGTTAAATATACAGTACAGCTTACATATATGTATATGTATAAGTACAATGCTATGAGGTGTTCCACGAAGATCGTGGGCTGCCTACGAACTGCAGGTCTTCAAGAACTACTACAACATGGGTCATTTCAATTGACTCCAAAAAGCAGTTCTTACTCTTTCTTAATTCTCTTCCAGAGACGCAACCAGTATCTCTCATAGTTAGCTCTGCCCAGCGGCGGGTACCTTATGGAGAAGGTGGCTCTGATCTAACATGGAGCAGATGCTGTGCTCTGCTCAAAAAGGCCTCCTCTGCAGCACCCTCCCCACTATCAAAGTCTTGCCATGTAAACCCAATACAGTCACAAAAAGAATGGCTAAGAAATGGTTGTTTGATCTCTGATATGGCCATAATTGGGGAATACACTCTCAGAGATAAGTGAATTTGAGTGTTTCCTGGATGGGGAGAGAGGAAGTGAGATGGCTGGAGCATTTTGCGCTGCAGTACATAAAAGTGCTATACATATTTGAAAAAAAAATGCCCAGATTTTGTGAAACTACTACAGGAAATCGTAGTAATAAGGGTAAAGAGAGGAGTGTCAAAGCTCACTGAATCTGTTCCTTACAAAAACACATCATCATTTCAATGGTGGTGATCCATCGTCATCAGATTACAGAAATAATTTACAATAAATATACTGGATACTAAATATATTAAATCATAACAATTGAATATATTTGGAACAATTGCATAATAAAAGCCTAAATACTAGATGATTATTCTGAGAAACATAGAGAAAAGTAAACAGTGAAACATCAAAACAGTTTCTCCTTTATGGTGCAGCACTCCTCTTTCCCTGCATGGCCATGTAGTGCATGTGCTAGTAACTGATCTACAGCTTCTGATTGCTACACTGTATAGATAGCTAGCCACTGGGATTGCACTTGTGTTGAATAACCTGAAACCCAATGAACTGAATGAGTATAATTGTCTGCTCTGCATGTAAATTATATTTATTTCTCTGCATCCCACAAGATAAAATACTTAAATCTAAAAAACTAATAATCACAAAGCAGAAATTCATTTTTATAACTCATTTATTTAGTACGTTACAAATTAAAAAATAAACACTAGAGGAAACTACATATAGAGAATCCCAGAGGCTTTTAAACCATCCAAAATGGATCATAATTTAACAGCTGAACAATTGCAATATTAATTTATTGATGGATTGTGCTCACAAGCTGTGACTCTGCATATAAATTATACTTTAAAAAAATCAGAAGAAAATCATGGAAATCTTTTAATGGTTTATTGAAATTCATTCTTTAAGCTCGGTAATTTTGTGTTTGTCTTTATCAGGAAAGAGTTTCATACCACAGTTAAGCAATAACTAGTCATTTTTAATTAATTCAGGAGTTCATCCTGCTTTCACTGAAATTAAAAGCAAAATTTTATATACTTAATGGTAAAAGTATCATTTCATACAGAACAAGACACAGTACATTTAAAATAAGATACAGAATTTAGAACACAAAGAGCCTGCCTTTTAATCTTATTCCCTGTGTGAAAAACAAAACAAAACAAAAAACATAGATGATTCTACAAATAGAAGTATGGGGAAAAATAACCCACTGTCAAACCGATGAATCTTAGAATGGCTTGAGTTGGAAGGGACCTTAAAATTTACCTAGTTCCAACTCCCCTACAAAGAGCAGGTTTATTAACCACTAGACAAGGCTGCTTAGGGCTCCATCATCTAACCTGGCCATGAATGCCTCAAGGGATGAGGCAATGACAGCTTCTCTGGGCAATCTCTTTTTGTGTCTCACCGCCAGTAAATAAACCATAAAATAAATAATTTCCTCCTAACCTCTTATTAGTTTAAAACCATTCCTCCTTGTCCTGTCACTGTCAGTTCATGTATAAAGTCACTCTTGAATTTTTTTTCATAAGCTCCCTTTAAATACTGGAAGGATTCAATGAGATCTCTCTGGTGCCTTCTGGAGTCTCCTGTATTGCTTACAGATCACCATGTTGCTTTCCCAGAAGACATCAGAGTAGATGAAATCCCACATTAAGATCAGAGCCTATGAACACAGTGCTTCTTGTAGTTGAAGCAAAAAGGCTTCATCAACAGGCTCCCTTAGATCAGGTGGCCTATAGCAGACCTTGACCACCAGATGTCCTTTATTGCTGCAGTCCCTAATTTTTACCCACAAGTTCTCAACCTGTTCATGGCATGAATAAAATAACTGCTATTTTCTAAAGTTAGTGCGATATGAGAGTGTATTAAATTTGAAGATGTCTTTCCCAGATCCAGTTTGGAGATTTGATAATTCTTCTGAAACCAAAATATAAGATGGAACACCTAAAAGATATTCAGTTATATTTTTGTCTAGCTGTATTCGGTAGACAATACAGCATATTTGTCATCTACTTGAAAAAAAAAGAAGAATGTTAAAACTTGTACTGATCTAAGAAAATAATTTTTACTCTGTCAAACACTGGTGAATGCATAACAGACTCCAAAATAGGATGTAATACCACCTTTGAAATAAAATTTTCATTAGGAAATCTGAATTTGTTTATGCAGTAAGGACAAAATTGACTTGCAAAATGTACACTCATTGGATCTTCAATCAAATCAGAATATTCAAAAAGTTGAATAGTACAAACTTCACAGATTCTTCAAAGTTTGCTTTCCCCTTGGAAAGAAAAGAGAGAAAAATCTACTATCTTTACATAAAATCCAGAAATGTAACCTAGAAAATTAATGGTAATATAGGAGAGAATGACAGAATAAGAGAACATGGATAACAACAACTTTAATAGTAATAGTTTATTAGAGTCAGTTAGAATAAATCCTACAAATATAGCCATGCTTCATTTTACATCTGGGAATAGCACTGTTTTCTTTGATGCTATAAATCAAGAATAATAAAGCATTTAAAGAATCACAGTCTGTACTTCTATTTTTTTTTTTTTAATAACAGAGCCTCTAAACTCAGAGAAGGATCTTATTGACAGTATTAAGCAGAAAGTACTACAGTAGTGATAAAAAATCCAGTTTATACCACGGGAAAGATGGGAGACTGATAATTGACAGTCAAACAGGAATTTAAGACAATTTAAGATATTGTGCCTAAGACTACTACACATGACATGTTCTGAACAGAATATGAAAAGGCTGCAATGTCCCACCTTGAGATACATTACTAAAATTCAAATAGACAATTACAACATCCACATGTATTTACCAGTCTTTAGATAAATAAGTAGTCAGTGAAATACGAATCAAGATCTTCTCACATTCTCATGAAATTCAAGTGAATGAACAATGAACAAGCATTCAAGCCTTTTATGCCAGCAATAACCAATAAATCAAACTTCAGAAAAGTTCTTTTGGTTTCCAGTTCTCAGATTAGGAAAAGCTTAAAGAAATTCCTATCTATAAAGTGTGGAGAAGGAGCTTCATTCTGTTCCTTCTGGCCTGCAGTGTGCCCAGGTGGCCAAGAAGACCAATGGCATCCTGGCTTGTATTAGAAATAGTGTAGCCAGCAGGAGTAGGGAGGTGATCATCCCCCTGAATTCAGCTCTGGTGAGGCTGTACCTCAAGTCCTGTGTTCAGTTTTGGGCCCCTCACTACAAGAAAGACACTGAGGCCCTGGAGTATGTCCAGAAAAGGGCATGGAAGCTGGTGAGGAGTCTGGAACACAAGTCTTAAGGGGAGTGGCTGAGGGAACTGGGATTGTTCAGTCTGGAGAGAAGGCTCAGGGAAGAACATATCACTCTCTACAATGCCCTGAAAGTAGGTTGTGGCGAGGTGGAGGTCGGCTTCTTCTCTCAGATAACTGGTGATAGAACAAGAGGGAATGACCTTAAGCTGTGCCAGGGGAGATTCAGATTGGATATCAGAAAACATTTCCTCTCCAAAAGAGTGTTTAGGCGTTGGAACAGGCTGTCCAAGGAAGTGGTCGTTCAAGGAAGGAGCGAACATAATACTTAGGGAAAAAAAAAAAAAACCACATTCATCAGTAAAGCACCTGCTACTACCAAATCTAGAACAGTAACTGGCAGCTAACCAGCATCTCTCCACTTCTATATTAAGAACCATAAGTGGTTCTGAATGAATTGGTATATTTTGTTTTTGTACATTTTCTTTTTAGTAGAGCCCTTTATGGTTCATTTATACTGTACAAGAATAATCACATTTTTGGGGTCTTCAAAGTAAGGTAGTATCAATAACACAAGGACTAGAGTAGGAAAAACAAACTCCAGAAATGCCAAATGGAGTTTTTACATCACAAAAGCAGCAGAGCTTGGATTTAAAATACTGTTGAAAATGGATTCCCACCTACAGGCAGAAGATTCAGGCCAGGAGCTGCCTGAAGCTGCACAGTGAGATTCAATGTTTTCAGGAGGAAGAATGAAAGGGAGAAAAGAGATAGTGATAGGGACATTTTTTCATGAGTTCTGTGCATGAAATTCTCAGAAGCAGGCAAGCAGCTGCCAAAAAAAATTACTGGAAATATTCCACAAGGACTGTCTTGATGATTTTACACTTATGGTTCCCACAAATTAGTGAACTAGCTTAACCTGGCACAGGTAGTAACCATGGCTTCACTTGGACTTCTGATCTCATTCTTTTTTCTATGTTTTCCCTTTGCATTTGAAAATACCAAACAAGAATTAGACTCCAAGTAATCAAGAGTGATTTAAGTCCATTACTTTATGAAAAACTTATTCCCTAGCCATCTGCCATCTCCTTAGGTGGTAACTAAAGATGTTCTGATGATGGATGACGTTGCCTTTTTGGACTTTATGAGCCATGGTAATAAAAATATAAGTGCTCTGCCAAGTACCAATGGCACATTGGTTCCATTAATCTTGTCTGAGCTCATTGCACATGAGCATATAGATCCCTTTGTCATATTCTAGAAAGGAGATGTGGACTAGGGCACTGTGTATTTTGCTAGGCCATCTGGCAGTGGAGGTAGCTATCCATAGAGATGAAAGTGTCCTAGTGGAGTAACATCCCTTTTAGTTGCTGAACCATGCCTGGTGGGGAGTCTGGATATGTAGATAGGTGTGCCATTAGTATTGCCAACACAGCTGGGAGGTTCATGTGAGCTAAGCCTGCTATGATGATACATATGCCATTACTGAAAAATAATGTTGGTCAGGGACAGGAGATGTTAATTTTCCAAATAATTTTTCAATCCTTGAAATGATCATCAGGAAAACAATGAAAACTGAGGGTTGCAACCTTCTGAATACATCATGTGGTCTTCTTCTTGAGTATAACATTTATTATTATATTGGTAATTTTCCATTTTCTTATCTGAGTAAACCACATTTCTTAGTGTTCAGTTCTCATTCTGCTGACAGTTTCCCCATATTTTACATGGTGACCCTGTGCCATGAGCCACCATTATTCTAAAAAAACAGACACTAGAGTAAAAGGGTGGTAGTTCAGTTTCATTTTTACTGTTATTTTTTAATAGTACAATTCAGGCAGTTTGGGCTACTGTAAATTAATCTGTATGTGTGCCTCTGTCTCTGAAAAGGGAAGTTCAGGCATAGTGCTGAGATTTGTATTATAGCCATGCCATTAGTAGATGTGGCTACTGCCACTGACATTGTTGTATAAGGTAGAAGATAAATATGTCTTACTGTCAATACTGTGCTGCAGTGCAGCTGTGACTTAATCTCACTTTAGGATAGAACATTCATTTTAGAGGGCTTGGTGGTAGATCTGAAAATTAGATACACCAAAGGAGACTCTGAAAACGGCCTGTCATACCAGATGTTATATTCACAAGTCAAATGAATACAATACAATGCTGTCAACGGTTTACGGGTGTTTGGCCCGGTTCCGTGACAAAGGGGACGGGGGACCCACAGGCCCACGCCCCGGGAAAAAGGGAAAAGGAAAAAAAAAAAAAGGGTTAGGAGATGGCCCTGAGAGCAAAAAACAGCGGCAACAATCTGAGGAGAAACAAACTAATTTACTAAATAAGATATTGGAATGCAAAACAACACACTATAATACAATATAATTACAATTTAAGCTGATAAATCCAATACAGAGAGAGAGAATGTCCCAAAATTAAGGTAGGCCTTACTCTAGTACCGACGATAAGACGGCTGGAGAGCGAGGTGCTGCCAAGACGAGAGACGGCGGAAAAAGGGACGAGGTCTTGTGATCTGCAAGTTTTTATACTGCGAGCTTTTATCTTTTCCCTCCGGCTGGAAAATGGTAACAGAGGAGCAAAGTACCGTGGGGACTGTAGTAGTCCTTCTCTTCTGAGAACCAGGTACATTCACTACATGATGTTATGATGTGGAGTACCAATAACCGAAAATCATAAAACCATGACAAATGCAATGCAAGATACAAAACATCTGTGATGCATACTCACGAAATAAACTTCTCTACTTTTTTGACAGTCCATTGGTTCCTATTTGTGACACTGGCATGTACCAATGCCATTAACAATCTCAGATCTCCACAAATTGATGGTCTCTAGTTCACACATACAGTTAACACACCATAGTTTTAGTCTCTATTGCATTTTTTTCACATTTGTCTAGTACTGAAAATAACTCTGTCCCATATTCTACAGTTTCATTTTAGGAATCTTCCTGGTTTGGCTTTGGCTTCTATACCAGTTCTTGAATGTCTAATCTTTTTTAATAAGTATGAAGTATATTTATGACTGAATTTGTTCTTATCATAAAAAATTCATAATTCATTTCAGCTTTCATTTTCTCTATTTTAGTTGGTCTGTTTTCTCAGTTTTTTTCTATTGAGGCTGCACCTCGAGTACTGTGTCCAGTTTGGGGCCCCTCACTGCAAGAAGGACATTGAGGCCCTGGAGCGTGTTCAGAGAAGGGCAACTAAGCTGGTGAGGGGTCTGGAGCACAGGCCTTATGAGGAGCAGCTGAGGGAGCTGGGATTGTTCAGTCTGGAGAAGAGGAGGCTCAGGGGAGACCTTATCGCTCTCTATAACTACCTGAAGGGAGGTTGTGGTGAGCTGGAGGTCGGCCTCTTCTCTCATGTAACTAGTGATAGGACTAGAGGGAATGGCTTCAAGTTGCTCCAGGGGAGATTTAGGCTGGACATTAGGAAATCCTACTTTTCTGAAAGAGTGGTCAGGCGCTGGAATGGGCTGCCCAGGGAGGTGGTTGAGTCACCGTCCCTGGAGGTGTTCAAGAAACATTTAGATATAGCGTTGAGAGACATGGTTTAGTGGGGTTATTGGTGGTGGGTGGATGGTTGGACTGGATGATCTTGTAGGTCTTTTCCAACCTAGCTAATTCTATGATTCTATGATTCTATTTTCATGCAGATTTCATCAGTGGGTTTGGAAATTCTGTTTTGGAGAAGTTGAAAGTATCACAGTACTTATACAAAAATCTCTAAGGTTTGAAAATACTGATTTAAATTTTGACTAGTTCCGAATCTTTTAAAATTCACTGTTAAACTTAATTGGTCATTAAATAATTTATTTTCTCCTTAACAACTGTAGAACCGTTGACTCTTCTGAAATGCTAGAGTATGTCAGATATTGTCAGGTAACTATTCCACTGTGAATATAAATCCTCTTAGTTTCTGTATGTTATCTTGTAGCATCAACAAACATAGTAACATTGCATGATCTTCCTTAATATTGATTTGAGAAAGGTGTTTGAATAAAGTTATGTGCAGATAAATGTCAAAGTAAAAAAAAGAAGCAATTAAAATCTTTTATGCTTGTCAGCAGAGCTTTGGAATATGACATTTGTATGGAGCTTTCCCACTTAAAATACGGATGTACACCAAAACCTCCCAATCATTTTATCTCAGTTAAAGTGTTCGACCTCAGGATGTGTTACACTAGGCCACTAACAAGTAAAATATTTCAATCTTTTTCCATTGCCTCATAGCCTCAGTTGATGTTTACATCAATTTAAAATGGACACATTATACTTTGGGTAAGTTTTAGGCAAAGCCACATATTAACAAAGAGGAATTTTTGAACATGGAGTACACAATACAATATATACTTTTAGGTTAGATGTGTTTCTATTAGAATGCCTAAAGTTGCCTGGATAGCAGTCCAGTTCAGTCTGTAATGTGTTGTTGCTGTACATAGCCTGAAGAGGATACTAATTTAGACAATTTTCTCATATATAAATGCTTTTGTCCACACAGAATAATAATGTGTGAAAACTCCTCAATAATTCCTAGTGGACTTAGCAGGATGACTGTATGCATGATCATTGTCTTTGAGAGTAGTACTGAGCTGATAATTGCTTTATTTATAATTTCCCTAAATAGCAAAATCTGACTTTAGGGCCTATTAAGTCTGAGGAAATTTAAATGAGGGCATTAAAAATTTGAAATAAGTGAGCTATGAGACCCTCAGGACCTCTACAGTGTGCTCTTAGAAAGCTAATTCTATACAACATTAAATTGTTCTGCCATCCTTGAGGAGTTGTATGCTTTTTATTTCAAGTGAGCCAATTCACCACCATTGTCTGACTGCACTAACTTGCTTCAGCTTTATGATTTAGCGTATTAATCTCATTAAGAAAATGAACAGTTTTTCCTTCATTCTCCATTATAACATCAGTATCTACGTAAAAACATTAAAATGGATTTTTATTACTTTTTATATTCTAGAATATATTGTAGATTTAAAAATGATTGTAGATTTTGAAATGATTGTTTTGTTGTTTTGTTATTTATACAGTATAGCACTCCTCCTTACATACTTTACTAGACAGAATGTATTCAAGGGTTGTTTTTTAAAGAAAGTAGGGTATATCTTTATGTGAAAACAGCCCTTGAAATATTAGTTCATTTATTGTTTTGTTTTGTTTCCTTCATGGATTGTATTAAAAGATAATCAGTTCTAAATATGTATTATTATCGGAAAGTTAATATCATTACAATTATTATTCAGAGATATTTATAAGATTGTAAGTTCTTATAAGGATTCTTTCTGTACTACAAAATTTCCAAATTAGGAAGGTATATCAATAATTCATCAAAATCAGATTCCAGTTTCCATGATGAGAGACAATCAAGACTAAAAAGTACTAGGTCAGTAATTCTGTCTTTATAAATTATTTCACATTATTGCAGAATTGTGCAATATTCAGCAAAGTTGAACACAAGCATTTTTAAAGAATCAAAATTACCGTGGAATAACAGGGAAGGTCCTCTTGTGCACTGGTAACTCATCTAGACATGAAATGTGGGAATACATTATTAGTTTCCTTAGTAGAGGATGGAATCCCTGGGGAATCAAACATTCATAAATGATTCTGAACAAGACACGAGACACAGGTGAAAGATGATGTTAAATTACTTGTGGTTATCTACCCACTACCTGCATCACTATCTGCTGTTAAATTTTCACACTATTTAACATTCCTTTTATGTAAATGGCTATAATCTCATAAGAATTTAGAACACAAGGCCTCTGACTTGATCCCACACCACATTCTTATCTCTAAGCTAGAGAGACAGGGCTTTAAAGGGTAAACTATTTGGTGAATAAGGAATTGGTTAGAGGTCACAAACCAACACAAGAACATTACAAACCTGAGGTGAGATCAGACTCAAGTAAAGGTAATTTAAGTTCTTTTGGTGGTTACATTCGGAACAGAGGAAAATAATTTTCACAGCTGAGGGATGATCTTGTTAAAATGCAATAGACTGAACTCAGACATAATTCAGAATACATTGCTATGGTGGTTAATTCTTATCTTGAAATCTATACTGTAGTATACTCCATTAAAGACAGTTCAAAGAGAAAAAAGTTTACTTCTGCTAAAATTTTGATCAGCTCTTGAAACAGAAGAACTGTTTTTTCCTAAATTACTCCAGCAATTTCTTTATGCTCCTTTATCTTGTTATCTCTTTTAGTGTTAGAATGTTCAATTCATAATCCAGCTGTAAGTCACAAATAATTAGAAGCCATAGCACGTCAGTAAGTTTCAAGCTTCTTAAACAGTATGTTTTTCAGGTTTCTTAAATTCCATTTGAGTAAGTTTCAAGATGATTCCTACATAGGACACTTCAGAGAAACATACTTCTGTGGGATGAATCTGAAAGTATCTGAAATAGACTGAGTATTTATTTTGAAATATTTAGTCAGGTCTCAATGTGCAGACTTACTCATGATCCTCGACAGATTCATGGTAGCATTATCCAAACACAGTTATCTCTCAGATTTGTTTTATTTTGTAGGATTAGAAAAAAATATAGGTTTAATATATAGTTTAGAACATCAAGAAAATTTTACCATACTTACAACCACAATTACGACATCAGGAAACATCTCAAACATGCCATGCAGTCATAAAAGCAGGAGAAGCACTTAGTGTGTATTATTAAAGAGGTCTTCTAGGTTAAACTAATCATACTTATACTCTGCATTACTATATCCTAAGTTCTCAAATGACCCACAAGTAATTTAATATACTTGAGTCATATGCCTACGGCACTGCCAAAATCCATTTGTTAACTTTGCATTTTCTCCATTGAATATGAGGTTACATAGGGCAATATGATGGAGGTATACTTTAGAATAAAACCTTCCTTTGAAATGTCAAGTAGATATAAACCAGAAATAACATATTGATTCTGTGCTGTACATGATGGATTCAAAAATATGGTGCTACAAAAGTACTTATCGCTGTTGAAAGAGTTCATGGCAAAAGACTTGTTTGAACTTCGTAGGCACTGACCTGCAGTGACAGCGGTTATCAACAGCTCTTTTCTGTCTTGCAGGATGAAACAGAAGAGATTATTTCAAGAAGAACTTTATCTTAATTTTACAGTATGACAGGGGTACATAAGAGCTGCTATCACCAGTCAGGTATGCAACCTGCATTTTTATCAGTATTTAATTATGGAGCAGATATCTGAGTAGGTAAAAAGAGCTCATGTTAGAATATTTCCCTTTGTTTAAAACTAATTTAATAACTATACTGCTATTAGATAAGATTAATGACTACACAGTTAATAAAATACTTTTTTAATCTTTATCATTTTTTGATCCATTACAAAAAAAAAAAATGGAGAAAACAGAAACAGAGCGAACAGTGAATCATTCAGGTTGGAAGAGATCTCTTGACATCCAACCACCCTACTCAAGAAATATATTAGTTCAATAGACACAGTGATCTTACCTTTCTCCTCTGTTCTGCACAAATCCAACTCTCACACCTTTTTCTTCATTTTTGTTATAGTGACTACAACTTTAGCTCATAGCCCAACAGCTGTTTGTTGTTTTTTGTTTGTTTCGTTTTTATTTTGGTATATTCCTTACATATTGAATGCAGTCCTTATATTGACCTTTAATGTCTACTCTCTTCTCATTAGGACCTTTCTCAACAATCTCTATTTCTGTAATACCCACCAGAAAATATTCCATCAAATTTTTAGACAGCTATTATGATGTCTGAGAAACACTCTTTCTTTTTGTTCTAATTTTAGAAGTCAAAGGTAAAAAAAAAAATAACTCCAGTGTGCTGCAGAGAGAACCAAATTTATTCTTCCATTGTTTTCTCATCTATAGATGCATTTCTTGTGATCATTCTGTTGGATTCACATTTGAAGAAAGCATTAATTCTTTACTGAACAAGAGATGAACCTTCATTTCCACTGACTGTTGCTCATGCAATGTGGAAGATCTCAAAACATCTTGTTTGTAAACACTGCTAGAGACTAAAAAATTCAGTCCATTTCCTTTTAGTAAACTATGATTAGTAACATGATGTCCTAAAATGTGAAGTTATGTTGTACCTGTTCTGAAAAAGCTGGCTTAGATTTTGTTCCTTTTGAAACTTATTTTTCACCCAAGATATGATGGGTTGATGTGGAAAGTATTAAGAATGTTTTCCTTTAATTATGTACTTAGTGAAGACAAGAAAGTGAGGAAGCACCAAGATTTCCTTGAGACATTTGCCCTGGGATACTAATTCTTTCTCAAAATATGATATTTAATCATTTTTTTAAAACTATTCCTTTTCATTGAATGAACATTTTGTTCTTTATACATCAATAAAAATTTTGATGTGACATAGGTGAATTCTAACTTTTTTTTTTTATGAGCTACAGTATACTTTATCCCCAGGTGTAACTCAGACTAGAGAAAAATACATAAAATCTGTGCTCTTTGAGTGTAAGTCATCTGACCAAATATGAGTATCTACATTTTAGATGGTTTTCTGAAGTTCCTATTACAATCAATGGAAAAAAAAATGGGCACTAAAATTAATCTCATCCTAATATAGATGTCTAAAATGAGCCACAAAGAAATGCATTGTATATATTCCCAATTCTCTGTACTGTTAATAAAGATAACTAGATCAGATATAGATGCTACGTTATCTCAGTTAGCTTAAATCAATCTGCTCTGTTAGATTCATTCCTAGCCAAAACTAGCTATAAAATCAGGATAATTGTCTATAATTCATAAAGTCTCTTTATTCATTTTAAGCCTCACGAAACAATATAACTTTTGATACAAAAAAATATTTTACCTCAACTCCTGAGTCAAGTTTAATTTGACTTGCCTGCTAGTGAAGTGGAATGGACACATTTGCTTCAGCATTGGCTCAAAACTGTCCACATGATGGAATGATTCATCTGCCTTTTGTCACTGTTTTAACCTTTGCCAGCACTTTCCTAGAGACTTCACATAGTTCTGGGGACATCACTAGTTAGGAATTCTTCCCAGTGGGCATTTTGGACATATCAAACCTGGTATGATGATCATGCTGTGAGCATGAGCTGGACTAAACCAGTTAGCTGCAGGTTCGTGGTACAACTCTCAACCTGCCTCCTTTACTGTACACATAGAGCTTTAGGTAATGGTGAGGCTAAAAGCTGGTTCCACTAATTTAATTGCTACTACTGCTTCATCAAAGACAGAATTTTACTTTTATCTTTTTATCAAAAGTATACATGCAAATCTCAGTTTCTGTGAGAACTGCACAGTGAAAACCAAAGGAGTTCTTTAACTCTAGGAGCTGGAACAGGAGGAGTTTCTGTTTTCTTACACAGGTGGTTTAAAATAGCTCATGTAATATCTGTGGCATGAAGGTAACTACTTCAGAGAAGTCTTTATTGTACTTCCTTGTTTACTGGGTATATTAGTAAGTACTATTTTTGTGTTTCTGAAGATAAAGGAAAGTGGAAGAGATGAAATATATAGGTAATATTTGAAAGTTTTAAGGAAGAGAAGGCAGATTTGGTCCTTATGAGAGACTATTATTTTATTTTTTTCAGCTTTTGAGTCATTATTACTATGTAAGAAAAAGCCCAAGAGGTTCAAATATGATTTCTAAACATTCACTCAAGAGAAGTATATACAGATTGCATTGTATTTAACAAATCCAGACCGGCAAGCCTATTGGTTTAAGATCTCAATTTATTTGGGAGGTGTTCTGGCACCTGTAGGACTAATTAGGATTTTATGGATGTTTAAATAATTTATTTTGTGTTTGATTGTCTGCCATGGAAATCCTTCAGATACAAAACTAAAGTAAAAGTGCATCATGGCAACTGTTTAAAATATCTGCTTCCAAGGAATAAAATAATGTTTCAGGAGGGCAAAATTTTATTTTTTGGTCCAGACTTTAATGAAGAGCACCTCTCTATTCAGGATAGATGCTCTTAGACCAACCAATTGTCACACTTTCTTTAAGTCTCTTTAGGTCACGAACAACTACGTTGTGAAGTCTGAATTGTACTTTCAAATATCTTGGGTAAGTGTTCATAGAGTTATATCTGTCCCACAATCAAGCAGAACCAAAGCTCGGAAAAGGCAGCAGAGACCTTACAAACGAACTGAAAGAGAGGAAAATCCACAAGGTCTACTTGGAAGCTATTCACTTCCCATTCACAGCAGAAGGACTTTAAAAATTCATGTGGATGTAGCATTAATATTTAAGTACTAAAGATAAAATACATAATTCTGAGTAAAAGCTAGAATGGAATAAAATAAATAAAAGCTAGAATAGAACTCTCAACATTGAAATGAGCTTTGAAAATACTGGCCGTAGCTAGAATTTACAATAAGAATAAATGTAAATACTTCACATCAGAGTTTTCTACAATGTTGAATGCAAATATACTGTGGAATTGTATCATTTGGGGTGGAAAAATATATGTGAATTCATATACACTCTGGAGCATGTTCAGAGAAGGGCGACAAAGCTGTTGAGGGGTCTGGAGCACAGGCCTTATGAGGAGCGGCTGAGGGAGCTGGGATTGTTCAGTCTGGAGAAGAGGAGGCTCAGGGGAGACCTTATCGCTCTCTATAACTACCTGAAGGGAGGTTGTAGTGAGCTGGAGGTCGGCCTCTTCTCTCATGCAACTAGTGATAGGACTAGAGGGAATGGCCTCAAGTTGCTCCGTGGGAGATTCAGGCTGGATGTTAGGAAATCCTACTTTTCTGAAAGAGTGGTCAGGCGCTGGAATGGGCTGCCCAGGGAGGTGGTTGAGTCACTGTCCCTGGAGGTGTTCAAGGAACATTTAGACATTGTGTTGAGGGACATGGTTTAGTGAGAACTATTGGTGGTAGGTGGATGGTTGGACTGGATGGTCTTGTGAGACTATTCCAACCTTGGTGATTCTACGATCTGTTAACAAAATTTTTTTCAAAAGATTTCAAAATTCACGTATCTTTATAAGTGAATTCATACAGCCGACACTTTAGCAAAGAGATTAGCAGTGCCTAGGAGAACTGTGAAGATTGCAAGGTTCTGACCAATGTGCTGACTATAAGGTCTACTACTGAGTTTCTTACAACCCGGACTCATCTCACAGAAAGAGATAACTTTTAAGCATTTTTCTTCAATGTCTTTTCATTTCTCCAATTAAAAAATGAAAATTTAACGCACATTAAAATTCAGACATGTCTCATAAAAGAAATAAAGTAGTCCTTTTTTTTTTTTTAAAAAAAAAAAAAAGGAAAATTCTGATATAGGTAAGGGTTCATGACATTTTCTCATACATATATGTATGAAAATATTTAAATCAGGTTTACGGTCTTATATTTCATGATATTCTAGGAATAATCAAAATCTAATTAAAAACTATTTTAGGTCTATTATTGAAAAGTGCTGACAGTTCAGTAAATTTTTCTGTTATTTCAGTTTATGTTTTCCAAAATAATATCATGATTCTCATATGACATGGGAATTACTGAAATAAATTGCAGTTC
This sequence comes from Numida meleagris, assembly GCF_002078875.1. NCBI lineage: Eukaryota > Metazoa > Chordata > Aves > Galliformes > Numididae > Numida > Numida meleagris. The sequence continues at coordinate 99,114,153 of NC_034411.1, forward strand.
ATAAGTGAGTAAATGATTGACAGTAAGGAAAATATTACATTATGCACAACAGAGATAACCGTTTATGATTTGATGACCTGTGTAATATACATCCTGGAGTCATATATGATCTGGTTGCGATCTATGCTATTATTTTGTTTCCAGTTTTTAGTCTTGAAGAAAAAAATGGAAAAATAAATCAAAATAGCTAAACAAAATAAAGTAAAATAACATGAAACATAACATAAGTCCAGGCCTTGAAGAAGAATTTTCTCACTGTTAAATAATCTAGCAGGATAACCAGTTAATTCAAGGTCACCTGATCTGGTTGAGTGGTAGTCAAAAGTAGGAAAAAAGTGATAGGGAATTTAATTAGTAAAAAATACAGGATTAAATTATAGCTACTGCCATTTCACATCGTTCTACAGAAAATAGGACTTGTTAAACCTTTTTTCAAATTCTAAACGTACTTTATGGTGATAAATGCACCAATGAAACATTCCTGTAAGGTGTTTGTGACAAAGTACTGTCCATTATTTGGCATAAAGATTAGCAGCATTTGAAATTAGTGATGTAAACTTTAAATGGATTGTATACCGGCTTACAGTTCTCAGGAATCTGATGCTACTTGAAATTTATATTTGACTGTGAATACCTAGTGACGTTGCATAGGCATGGTATCTTCCAATATTGTTCAGTGTTTAATGAGTGAACCAGAAGAAAACATAACATCAGTGCCAGTAAAATGTGCAGAAGAAAAGAATGATAAATGATCAGGATATATAAGTCTTGGAGAAATGAGCCAGTTCAAACAAAAATAATTTATTATTCAAATTCTGAATCCCACATCAGTGAATAAGCAATGTATACTACATTTATAAATTGAGAAACTAACTTGCAAATCAGGGCAATAATAAAATATACACAATGGAATAAAAACTGTGAGAAAGGGTAGAATTAGTTTGATTTTTTATTGTCTGAACAGTAGAGTAGTACACACAGATAAAGAATTTTTTTTTCCTCTGGATGTGCTACTGTACTCCTGAAACATTTCTGTGTTCCTCTTGCCACTTTTGTGAAAAGACAATAAAATATTGGAAATATTGTAAGGAATAAAGAAAAAGCCAAAGAAGAACACAGTGTTTGTAGGAAATGCTGCAGAAGAATTCAAAGCACTCTGTTTAGCTTGCTGGAAATGCGATTGGAAGGTGACTTGATTATAATCAGTCAACTTCTTCACAGAGAGAAAATATAAGTACTCATAGAGTCCCAAACTACACAAAGAAATGTATAACAATTACCTGTAGATGGACAGTAAAGCTGGCCATGCTCAAACTAGAAATCAAATACATTACTTCTTAAAGTGTGGTTCGTGGCAAATAGACTACAGACCTTGTCAAAGGAAGTGATTATGGAGAATTATGCAGCTTGCAGCAGGCAAAATATCAGACCATATGATCTAGGAGAACCATCCTGTCTCAAAAATCTGTGAATTCACTGCAAAACTTCATACTGGTTGCTGAAGCTTCTAATGATGCATCTGCATTTTTTACATGAATATCTTTAGAACCATTTACTATACCTATATGTGAAAGTTGCAAAGTATATTTTAATTCTCACTTCTAGAGATTTGCAAGTACTATGGAAACATTCATGCATTTAAAGCTTGCTACATTCTCTACCTGATTTTGAGGCCAAGTACTATAGGAGAAGTTTCTATTATTTAGATTCCTCTAATTTCTATGGAAACATCTGAACAAAATGACTTGTGGCATTAGTCTCAGACAAGAAGATCAGCCAAGATGTGTGACACAAGATGACTAATTGCTTTTTTTTATTAAATTGTCAAACCCTTTAAAGCAACAGCATTCACAGGGCCCTTATTCATTTGTCTATACAAAGGATATTACCACAGATAATTTCCATTAGTACTAATTTTCATGTACTGTTTTTATGGGATTATGAAGTTCTCTATTAGTCTTGCATTCAATGATAGCTACACTTCTTTCAGAATTTCTTTTGTAGGTGCACAAGGGGGACTTCGGATGAAGTTATTAAGCATTACAGTGCCCTTTCTTAAATGGTTTTCGTTGGGGAATTAGGATACACTTCAGACTTGTTGCAAATCCAGCTGAATTACAGAGACAACTCTAGCATTTAAGAGGAAGAACATTTTTCCCAGTCTATCCTACTTCTACATCAACACATTTAATTTTCCTTAAGTTCCTTTGTTTTGTTACAACTGAAGAATAAAGAGATCTGTCTCTGTTGACCAGTCAGCCATTGCCAGAAATCAATTTCTCACTGAGGTTTTGTAATTGCCCCTAAATTTTTGTTGTATTTTACTTCTCTGATTTTCTGAAACTCTCTAAAGTGAAGGCTGGAAAATGCAGAGATTAAGGAACCCTCATGTAGAAACAGTTTCATCTGTTGGCTGCAGAAACATCTGAAGTTTTTCTTTACGGCCAAAGTGCTTCTTTTTGTTGTTGCTGTTGTTGTTTTTTCAGCTACAGTACCATAGAAGTCATTAAGCATTTGGTGAGATTTAAATGCAGAAAGACAGCGATCACTAATGAATTTCCCCTGAGGAACTGCACTTCAAGGATGTCACGTAATAGTATTTTGCTGTAGAATCTCAATATCCTGCATTTACAAATATGAATCTCAAACCGTCCTTCAAGGACTTTCCTGATACCAGAGCACAGACCTGATGAACAGAAATCTATGTTACTGATCAGTTCAGCTAATCCTCCCTTTTTTAATTTAATCTTGAATTGTGAGACTTCTAGACAAAAGTCCATAAGGTTAATGGTTTTGAAAGCATGGCTTTCAAAAAGATACCTTATTCTGTGAGTCTGTGGAAATATAATTTCCAACAACACAAGAAAAAATGAGAAAGAGAAGGGGGAAACAAGACTCTTTAGAAAAGCTCTTCCGTGGTTCAGACAGTTTGTGTGTCAGGACATATCAGAAGGTAATTCTACAATTCCTTATTTGGATTTAAAAAAAAAAAATCGGTTTTCATTTCTGACTTTACTTTGTCAGACAACAGTATCCAATTAAAACAGGACTAGATTTGATTTCACAGTTCTTAATTAGAAAATATATAATTTTTTTGCTAGTGAGGTTATTCCTGTCTCTTTTATTTTGCTTATTTGTTTGGTTGGTTTTGTTCTATTTTCCTCTGCCGTGAGGTAATGAATTTAGACTAGGAAATCAAAGCTCCTAGGTTCTCTACAGACTCTGAAGAAAAATGAGTACACCGTAGTTGACTCAAAACACGATCCCAGCTTCAGTGCAAGTAATTATTCTTGAGAAAATCCTGTTACAAGTTCTGAATGAACCTGGTTTCTCTCAGTCAAAGCCAGCTCTGTGAAGCCTTTTCCTTTTTTCCGTATAGGTCACAGGAAAACCTTCAAGACAAGAGCCTAAACAACCTATCCTAATTATAAAGGGTGTGCAGAATAACAAAGCACCCAATTCTTCTGTTAGTCATCTAAAGAAATCTAGAATCCATTCAGTAGCAAAGCGGGAAAAAAAATCAGTGAAGGAAAGATAAAAGAGGGGCGTCTTTTTATTCGTTGTGGTGCTAGAGTTTAGGGTTTAATTATTTACGTATGCATTTCTTTATTTATTTACCCATATGTTCCAGTGTTTCACACCATTTTAAAACAAGATTTTCACTATAAACAAATAAAACATTTAACAACTATGCAAATATTTAAAAATATAGGTCAGGTGAAATATAAGAAGTCATGTATTTTCTTAAGATAATAAGCATTCATATTTTTAAGCTAAATGTCATTATCAGTACTTTTCCTGTTAAAAAACAAAAACAATACTCAGTTGACAGGCTCTTCTTTCTTAGTGAATCAACATAATTATCATAATAAAACATTATGGATATGTGTAACTTGTCATAGTTTAAAGAAATATAAATGTCTACCAAAAAAAGGTACTGAAAAAAAATTAAAATGTGTATGTTTAAATGAACATATTCAGAACATTTTTTTCCAAAGGGTCTTGTAAAGTTAATTATCCTGTTCTTTTTTTTTTCAACATTCATGCCTCTTCTTTCATTGAATAAGATGATGAATGCCTAAAAGAGGAAATAGAAATAATATTAAGTCTCTTAGTATGTCAAACACACTTTCTGTTAAGACATACGCACATTTGTAATCTACAGTTCCTATTCTGTTGCTAGAATGAAGCTCTCTGTATTAATAATTTAAACACGTCACCTAGACTACATCTGGTGCTGCAATCAAAACTTATATATTCTACTGTCACAGAGTTATCCCTAGATCTGTGTCCGTGACAGGAGGACAGCAGGCCCACAGACCCACCGGCCCGAAAAAGGGAGGGAGGGGGTGTTGATGGTTTACTGGCCACTTTGGCCTGGTTTTGAGGCTAATGGGGCAGGGGAGCCATGGACCCACACCCCGGGAAAGGGGAAGGGAAAAGGGGAAAGGTAGGGAGATGGGAGATGGCCCTAAAGACAACAGAGGCAACGATCTGAGGAGAAAAGTTAATTTACTAAATATGAAATCGGAATGCAAGATAACACAATATAATGCGATATAATTGGAATTGAGGCTAATAAATCAAATAAAATAAGAGAGAGAGAGTGTCCGAAACCGATGGCCTTACTCTAAGAATCGAAGGCAGGACAGCAGGGAACACACACTCCCAGGCAGCAAAAAAAGAGAGCATCTCATGGCTTACGAAGAGTTTTATCTTTCCCTCTGAACGCAATGTCCTCTGGGGTATCTAGTTCTTCTCTTCCAAGAGCCAGGTACCCGGAAGTCAGTAGTCCATGTAACTGGAGAATTAACTCGTTAATTCTCAGTGCACTACATGATGTTATGATGTGGAATACCGATAACCAAAAATCATAAAACCATGACATCTATTCTTATTTTCACTTATGCTGATATTGGCCTTGAGACTTATTGAAATGTATTCTTTACATATACAGTTTAGTTTTAAGTGTAATTAAATGAGATATAGTTCCAAAATGTTGACTTTTAATTAATATTTTATATAAAAATATTTTTCAGAAGAATGGAGATATATTAAATATTGACTAAATTAGTCATTAATAATGAATGCTTTCTTTGCTATGACAAATATTTTATAGTGAAGAAGATACTATTAAAATGCTCAAGAAGTGTCTGAGTGTGAGAAAAATAGAAAGACAGGCTTAAGTAGGTTGCCATTTTACTATTTTCCATTGTAGTTTTTCTCTAAGATACCAAGAGCAAGACTTCAATGAAATAAAATGTCCTCTTTAACTCTGCACTGGCACTTCAATTCACTGGGTTAGCAAAGGACAAATTTTAATGTCATGGGGATGTATTATCTCTGCTTTCTTATGCTTGGTCATTGTTGTCTCTCTTCAGATCCTTTGTTGTCCCTTCTTGCTGCTAAGTACAGCAGAACCTGCATAAAGAAAGAAAAAGTGGACTGGAGAGAAACTATTTCCTTTTACTCTGACTCACTGTTTAGATACATCCACTTGCTCTATGACATCATCATCAAACATCAATTCTAACATAACTGGTAGGCATCAGGAAGAGGTTCACCAAGAGATAAGAAAGGGTAATCTTTCACATGACTGATCCAATAGAAAATGTTATGCATAGGAAAATTGTGCTTAGTCAGCTGCCATATTGAATTGCAGTGAATACCAACTTCTAATAGTCTTTTGATCATGACAAACCTTGTTTTTTCATCCCAACATTACTATTACTGTGTTTCATAATCAAAATGTCTTATCGATCAAACTGATCCATTTTCATTTCTGTCATACAAAAGATTTAATCATTAATTTGGGAAGTAGTCATTGTTGCACTTATTTTTTCCTTCTCAAAGAGAACTTTGAGCAGAAAGGAAGGAGTTATTTTTGTTTTACAAATATTCTAGAGAATAGTACCAACATGTCTATCACTTTCTGCTAGAGACAGATCAAAAACGTGCAGCCTGCATAAACAAAAATAGCTGTGTCTCAAGAACCATATTTCACATCAAACTTACCTTGCTTGACACCTCCAGTGCCAGCTGGAAAGACTGCAAGACATTTTGATCTCACACATTTCCCTAAGTGAATTCTTCACTAAAACACTGGGCTTTTCTCTCAACTCAAACATTTTCAATCTTAATTTGCTGCTTGTATTTTTTTGATAGGGAATGTAGGAGGACAACCATTCTGAACAGTGTTTGTTGGTTTGACATCCACTTTGCTTAATGAAAGCTTGTAATAATCTCACAAAAATCCAGCAAAGTTAAATTTTTGATTGACACAGATCACACAAGTTGTATGAACTGGGTTGGCAACAAGGCTTGATTAAAGCTGAGTATGCTATTAAGCAAAAGAAACTGTAGGTTGCATATCAGGAAATTTATACTTAAACTGGAGTATAAGACTAGAATTCACTCCCAAGTGAAATGTTCCAAGAATCATTGCATGACTAAGTTACAGCAAATTATGCAAAGCACAGACTGTTGGGAACAATTTTGCAAATGTATTTTTATCTCTAATTTCCAGGGCTCAGAGTATACATGATACAAGAAAATCCTATGTGGTAAAAGTGGCAATTGGACTATGTTCTTCTAATGGATTGTCATTTGTATCATCCTCTTGAGAGTACTTAACAAACAACAGATTTTATCCTGAAACCATCAAAGGATATTTCTTACTGCCTAGGATATCTGTCTTCAAATGACCTGAAAAAGAGTAAGAAATGCTACTTGGTAGAACTGCTATTTCTTCCATCCTGATCAGTCCAGACCAGTGGACAGAATCCAATTTGCTGTTAAATGTCATACAAATTAAGAGAATTCCAATTGTTTTCATCTCCAGACTATGCAGTAGACTGGAGATAAGCTTTTTTGCATGTGCATGTTATGCTACTGTGATGCTAACTAGAGCTTGCTGATGCTGGGAAAAAAAAATCTTCTGGACATTTCCCATTACCACAGATTTATATATGAAATTTAGAAGTTCCAGACAATGAAAGATAATGGGAAACCTTGAACTCTTTAAGTTTTTTGCTACAACACTCATAGGATAGATTGGAATGGAATATGGAATATGGAATATGGAATATGGAATATGGAATATGGAATATGGAATATGGAATATGGAATAGAATAGAATAGAATAGAATAGAATAGAATAGAATAGAATAGAATAGAATAGAATAGAATAGAATAGTTCTATTGGAAAGGATCTACAAATATCACATTGTACAACTGCATGACTAATTCTGGGCTGATCCAAAGTTGAAGCACGTTACTGAGAGAATTATCCAAATGCCTCTTGAACATGGATAGGCATAGGGTATCAACAACCTCTGTAGGAAGGCTGTTCTAGTGTTAGACCATCCTCAAGGTAAAGAAATTTTTCTCAGTGAACTTCCCCTGGTGAAGCTTTTTGCTACTCCTGCGCACATTACCATGTTGCCTGGAAGAATAGATTGGAATTTGTAGAGAGCCATGGAGTAAAGTCTCAGCCTTATCTTCATCAGACTAAACAACACAAGTGTCCTCAGCCTCCCCTCACGGAATGTGCCTTCCAATCTTGTTGCCTTCCTCTGGATGCTTTCAAATATCTTAACAATCTTTTTTATATTGTGGAGACCAGAACTGTACAAAATATTTGAGGTGGACCTCAACATTAGATATGGCTGGAAAATCACCTCTTATGTCCAGCTGGCTATGCTGTGTTTAATGTACCCCAAAAGGTGATTTGTCCATTTGGCTGCCAGGGCACACTGCTAACTCATACTGAAACTTCCGTCAACCAGCACTCCTAGATTGCTTTCTGTAGTCCAGCTTTCCAGTAATTTGTCTTCCAGTCTGTACCTGTGTCTGACATCGCTCCATTCCTCATGCAGCACCCAGCATTTGCCTTTGTTGATCCTCATGCCACTAATGATTGCCTAGTGCTTCAATCTTTCTAGATCTGCAAGGCCTCTCACCCTTCCAGACACCCAATACCACCTTCCAGTTTAGTGTCACCAGCAAATTTACTGAGAATGCACTCCACTCCTGCATCTAGATAATTGATAAAAACTTTGACAAGTTTGAAGAAAAATGTGTGTATCTTATGGATTCAGATTCAGTAGCCCTGGAATGAGAACCAAAGTATCTGCATGGACTACAAATCCCTGCTGAGACATGGAGCTTTGTTAGCTGAAGTGCAGATCATCTAACTCAGCTGTGCATCTTTCTGGGCAAAGCTAGCATCTGTGCATAGCAACATGCACATATGTGACATTAGTGCTTACACTGAAATGCAATGCTCCTTCAGAAAGGGTTGTGAAGACCTACATCAACCTGAAGCCATGAAGATGTCCCTTTGGAGTGCTGTCAGAAGAGAATCTTCCCATTGCAGCTGTTGGAAAGAGAATTACTAAGCTGAAGACAGGGTTAAAGTTGCAGTTCCTAACTGTGGTTTGTACTGTAATATTAGATATTCCACAATATACTTTTGATTGATCCTGAAAGCTTCTTTACTGTGAGGGTGACAGACATTGGAACAGACTGTCCAGAGAGGCTGTCAAATCTCCTCTCTGGAGATATTCAAGACCCACCTGGACACTTTCCTTTGTGAACTGCAGTAATTTCTTTTGCAGGGGAGGTTGGACTAGATGGTTTCCAGAGGTCCCTTCAAAGCCCTATTCTTTAATTCTATGTTCTCCTAAGGACTGAACCTAAAATTGAACCTTGGGAAACACCACTAGTGGCTGTGCACCAGCAAGATATAGTCCCATGCTCCACAACTCTTTGGGCTCTACTGTTGAGCCAGTTTATCACCCAGCACAGCTTGAACCATTGTCACAGATGGAGTATTTGTCCAGAAGGATGTCATGATGGACAGTATCCAAGGCTTTACTAAAATTCAGTGAGATTATATCTGCTGCCTTCCCTTCATCCACAAAGTGGGTGACCACATCATGGAAAGATATCATACTAAGACACAGTTTTTTGATGGACTCCTTCTGATACTCAAGTCATGCGATTCAGTCTCACCAAGTTTTACTAATAACAAATCAAGAAGGACCAAAACTTCTAGATTTTCCCAGCTAGAAATAACTGCTTGTGTTGGTATACAAGCATTGCAGATGTGCTCCTGAATCTACACAACTCTCTGAAGCTGCACAGGTGCTCCCATTAGCCTTGCTGCAGGCTTTACTATACCACCCATCTTCTTAACCTCAGTGTTCCCGATGGTATCTCTTACATCAGTTCTAGTTTAAAGCTCTCTCAATCAGTCTTTCCATGTTATGGCCCAGAAACATTTTCCTCATTGAGACAGGTGAAACCTGTCTGTCCCCAGCAGATTTATCATATCAAAGGCTCTTCCTCGATTATAAAACCCAAGGCACCAGTCTTGGAGACAGACATTGATGATGTGGGCTCTTATGTTTCTTAGTCTGTCTCTCCCTATTTCTGGGAGGGTTGAGGAAAATACTATCTGTGTTCACAAGCCTTTTAGTGGTCCCCATGGGACCAAAAACTCTTCTGATAGACTTCAGACTTCCCGTCTCTCCATCATCTGCATAACGCAAATTATTCCAATAATTCAGTTAACTCCTGGACTATGCTTATCTCAATCATCTTCATGAACTAATCTCATACAGAAAGGATCTCTCTGATTCTTTGGAAGAATAAAACACTTTTAAATGTACAAGCAGTGTACACACACACAAACATTCGCATGATTGCACAAATAATAGGTGGATTAAAAAGCACAAGCTTAATAAACTAATTTGTACTTAGGGTTAATGTTTTAAAATATTTACTTAAAAGATGAACCATTAACCTGAATACTATGTTTATGTCTCTACTAGCCCAAATACTCTGATGTATCTTGATATCCTTAGAATTATCATAAAATAAAATGTATTTGTCCTGCTGCCTTCTTCAGATACTTTCCTACAACTTTACTTTTCTGATTCCTATAAACTTACTAAAAGCCTGTCTGAACTCATTTATGGACAATCAGTTCTTTTCTTTTCTTAGAACGGTCTTCTCTTTGGTGTTTTACCATTGTGATGTATGTACAGAAAGTGAGCACATCATTTTGGTCTAGTTTCTGTTGAATTGAAAAAAAAAAAGAAACAATTTTTCTTGTATATTATAACCTTTTACAGTATAACCCGGTTCATGATGGTAAATTGTACTTTTTCTGAGTGTTGAATTCCATGAGTCATTCAAAGTCTTGTACAACATCACTAACACTTCTGATCTCTCTTGACAACACTTGAATGTGATAGAACATATAAATACTATTTTAATTTAGTACATCTATATCTCTCTCCCCCCTCTGTCATACACAGCTGGCAGTTTCCCAGTTTAAAACTTCTTTTTTTTTTTTCCCCTAATATTTCCTATATTCCCAATCTTCTGATCTATTCTACTATTTTTTTTTCATCTCATTTTCGTTAATCCAATACTAAGAGTACTCCAGATCTTCTTTTATTGTATAAGCATAGCTTAGTCCTAGACATGCCCACTCCTAGGTCAGATTTGCTTCAGATTTATCTGACAAGTTCACATACTAGTGACAGATAAGGAAGGTAATTAAGCTGCTGTGGAAGTCATGTGTTCTTTGAAGCACCGTAGGATTTATCTAATCAAATGTATTTTTTTTCTCTGAAGTTAGCTTTAAGCTAGCCTGATGTTAAGCTTGAGATTAGCTGTAGAAAGAAGGTTCATGCTTCCACTCTTAATACAGCAGAACAATCAATTATACAACTGCAAGTGCATGTAGATCTACTCACATTCTTAACAGTGAGATTTAATATATTCAAATGCAACTTTTCTGCTTCAGCTAGTTGGAGATGTAGCTTCCAAGGGAATGTGGGTATATTTTGCTTAGCATTATTAAAAATAAATGTTTTATTATCACAGCTCTTACTTCACTTTCGTAAAGAGAAAACAGTAGAAACTCTCTGTAGGAAATAAAAAAGGTTGAATAGGAATTGTAGTTATGGGGCCTCGTAGGACATATTTATATTTTGATTTTACAGTAAAGGAGAGATGTAGAAAGAGTACTGATTTGTCATCAAATTGATTTGGGTTGCTGTTGTTGTTACATCTGAAACAGACGAATAGATTAAGCATTCTTTCCTTTGTGGTCAGCATCACTGTTGTCTTTTATGCATGTACTTTTGCAAAAGACATATTCTGTAAAAATGAATAATTTCCAGGATTCTTATTGAAGTTCATGAAGCAGCTGTTTCACACACAACATGATTGCATTTAGGTTTGAACTAAGAACAGAAGTTGTGGGACTGAGCCTTCTTCACTTAAGGCATTACATGAATAAAGATATTTTCATGCCTGGTAGGATTATCAGCTCTCAGTAGAAAAATATTCACTACCTGTTTCTTTCCACAGTAACAGTTACGTAACAGAATCATAGAATAATTTAGGTTGGAAAAGACTCTTAAGATTATCTAGTACAACTATCCATATAACTACTAAATCTGTCACTAAGCCATGTCCCTAAGCACAACATCCACGCAATTCTTAAATACCTCCAGGGATGGTGACTCCACTGCTTCCCTGGGCAGCCCATTCCAATGTCTAACCGCATTTTCCACAAAGAAATTCTTCCTAACATCCAACTGAAACTTACCCTGGTGTAACCTGAGGCTGTTTTCTTGCGTTCCCTCACATGTCACCTGAGAAAAGAGACTGACACCCAGCTCAGTAAAGCTTCCTTCCAGGTAGTTGTAGAGAACAATGAAGTCTCCTTTCAGCCTCCTTTTCTCCAGATTAAACAATCCTACTTCCTCAGTCACTTCTTCCATACCTCATTTTCTAGTCCCTCCACCAACCTCACTGCTCATCTCTGAATGCATTCCAGCAAGTCAGTATCTTTCTTGTAGTGAAGTGCTCAACACTGGATCTGATGCATCCATGGGTCATGAGGGAACTGGTAGATGAAGTTCTAAAGCCACTGTCTATCACATTTGAAAAGTTCTGGCAGTTCAGTGAGGTTCTCACTGACTAGAAGCAAGGAAATATAAGCTTCAGTTTTTAAAAAGGGAAGAAAGGAAGACCCAGTGAACTACAGGTGAGTCAATCTCACCTCTTTGCCCAGCAAGATCATGGTGCAGATCTTCTTAGAAACTGTGCCAAGACACATGAAGAACAGAGAGTTGACTGGTGACAGCCAATATGGTTTCACTAAGGACAAATAATGCCTGAAAATGTGGGGGTCTTCTATGACAGGATTACAGCACTGGTGCATATGGCAATAACTCATTTAATCTTCTTGGATTTGTGCGAAGCATTTGATATTGTTCTGCACAATATCCTTGTCTCCAAATTGGAGAGAAATATACTTAATAGATGGGTTGCTCAGTGGATGAGGAATTATCTGAATGGTCACGCTCGAAGGACTACAGTCAACAGCTCAATGTTGAGGTGGAGACCAGTGATGAGTGGTGCCCCTCAAGGGTCAGTATTGAAACTGGCACTATTTAATACCTTTGCTGGGGACATGGACAGTAGGACTGATTGCATCCTCTGTATGCTTGTGGACAACACTAAGCTGAGTGTATTTGACACTCTGGATGGAAGAGATGCTATCCAGAGGGACAATGAACATGAATTAGGTATAATCTCAAAGGGTCAGCATAGTTCTTTCTACACAATATATATAGAAGCTATGCGACAGTACTTCCAGTGCAGTTTTTCTAAAATTCTCTTTTGTCTTTGTGGCAGTCAATATCAGGATCCTTTTAGGAAAATCCATCTGGATATACTAAATTATCCCAGAGCCATTTGATATATGAGATAACTATGCTTTAATATGACCAAATAAATGGCTAATTCATAGAACTACAGAATCATTTGAGTTGGAAGAGACCATCAAAGGTGATCTATTTCAACTCCCCTGCAAAGAGCAAGGGCATCTACAGCAACATTAGGTTGCTCAGATCCCAGTCCAGCCTGACACTGAATACCTCCAGTGATGGAATACCCATCATCTGTCTGGGCAACCTGTTCCAGTGCCTCAATAACCTTACTGCAAAAAAAACTTTTTTCTTACATCCAATGAAAATCTCCCCTCCTTTAGTTTGAAACCATTTCCCCTTTCCCTATCACAGCAGATCCTACTAAGGAGTCTGTCTCCTTCTTTCTTATAGTCCCCTTCAGATACTGAAAAACCATTATTAGGTGTCTTTCACTTCTCCAGACTGAACAGCCACATTTCTCTCAACCTGTCCTCGTAGAAGAGGTGTTTCACCCTTTGGATCATTTTGGTGGCACTCTTCTGGATGTGCTCCAACAGGTCTGTGTCTCTCCTGTACTGAAGACTCCTCCTCTGGATACAGTACTCCAGGTGTAGTCTCACAGTACAGAGGGGCAGGATTACCTTCCTCAATTTGATGACCACGCTACTTTTGATGCACCCCAGGATACAGCTGGCTTTCTTTGCACATTGCTGGCTCATGTCCAGCTTCCCATCCACCAGTACCCCCAGGTCCTTTTCAGCAGCGATCTGCTCAATCCTTTCATCCCCCACCTTGTATTGGAGGAGTTTGCCTTGACTCAGATGCAAGACCTTGCACTTGGATTTGTTAGACTTTATGAGGTTCTCCTGGACCCACTACTCAAGCCTGTCTACATCTCTCTGATTGGCATCCCATTCCTCAGGCATGTTGACCACACCACACAGCTTGATATCATCTGCAAACTTGCTGAGGGTGCACTCAATCCCACTGTTAATGTCACTGCTGAAGATGTAGACAATGCAATGTCAACGTGCAGTTTTTAAATACATCAGTTCAGTGCATTTTCGTGTATCTTCTCAGCCCCTCAGTGTCATACTCAATGCTAAGCATTCAGTTCTGTTCCACCAGAGATTCTCAGGTACATCAGGTGACAGTAGCAAGATATATGTCAGTTCACAGAAGACATATCTCAAAGTACTCAGAGTTAAAGTACTGTCTCTAAGGAAGCAGAAGCTGAAGTAGGTAAACTACAGAAGATCTCTGAGCAGCAGCAAGGCTGATCCAAGATACCTTCAAGGTATCTTTGGATAGAATATTTCTGGGATAGAAATTTCTGTATTACAACGGAGAAGAAATGAGTGATGGCATCAACTTGATACAAACAACTTCAGGCTGTAGACTAAGGGAGTTATATCCATATAATTCAAAGGAGGGGAAGGGAAAAATGTTTAATGAGGATGTCTTAATGTGAGAACTAACATGATGTAAATAGTATGGGTTGGAGACTGTACTGGGTTTAGCTGAGACGAAGACTGGAGAAAGAGTGGCAAAGTGAAGGGGCATTCGTAGCTATGGCATTTGTCTTCCCAAATACTTGTTGCATGTGGGAAAGCCCTATTTTCCTTGATATGGTTAAATATCTACTTTTCAATGGGAAGAAGTGACTTAATTTTGCTCTTCTTGCATGTGCAGCTTTACTTCATCTGTAAAACTGTGCTCATCTTGATCCATGAGTTTTCTCACTTTTGCCCTTCTGATTCTTTTCACCATCCCACTGGGGGCAATGAGCAAGTAGCTTTGCGGGTGCTTAGCTGTCTGCTATGGTTAACCCACAACATAATAAAATAGACTTTTAATGGAAGTTTTTTTTTCTCTTTCTTCCACTTTTTAATTCAGTACTATGTCAGTGATCAAATTCACTTTATCTGTGAACTACAAAGAATTCAGCTGATGAAAACTTTCTGTGTGACACAATTAACCTGAGTTATGCAAAGCCAATTGCACACGCACAAGGAATTTTCAGAAGCTATACTCATGATTTATATTAACTATACACTTGTATGGTGAGCAAGGAAGATTCATAAAACTTTCATGTGTTTTTCTGTCTTTCAGCATGTGAATTGTTTATGACAAGTGGTTTGTTGCTGGGCAGTTCATTTGTGACATGACAAATGCTGCAACCTTTACTGTGAATACAGAATTGGAATGATTAGCCTTTTCCCTCTCTGACCCTCTTACACAGAAAAGTCATGTAAAGCTTCTTCAGCAGTAACAAATGAAGCCTTGTGAGCTACAAAAGCAGGTGGAGAGAAATTAAAGGATTGCCTTGAGTCAAACACTAAGTTTTCAACTCTGTAATCTGCTTTGCAAGATTTAAGCAAAACTAATACTTGTAGGACTGGGATACTAAGTCTACAAAAATTTATAAAGAAATCCTTCACTTTTTTTCTCAATAAACAACATATACAGTTTTCTTAAACATGAAATTTTACTTTGAAAAATAGGCACAAATTGCCTTCATTTTAATTTAATGCAGCTTTGTGTTTTCTTTGCATTGCAATGCCTAAATACCAAAAAAGAAAAATGAATATCTAAATATATATACACATAAATAATTGGAGAGGTAATTTCCCTTTCTTTCTAAATATCACATACTAATTATAACCAATTAAGAACAAGTGATTAATAGTAGCCTACACTGAGACCTCAGCTTTTGTGCACATTACAGCAGAGTGTAGAACTTTATATCCAGACATTAATCTATGCATGTGCATGTATTAGTGGCTAATGAGGTTAGAGAAGTGGAAAGCACAGGTAAAAAATGTAAAATCACTGTAGGCCACAACAGAGTTATATATTTCTAACACTCATATCCTGTGGGAGACTAGTCCTAGTTTAGTAGAACTCAAAGAAAAGTAAGGACAGGAATAAAGCTTTGTTGTGCTAAACATGTTACTTTAAAGTGCTTTTTTTTTTTTTTTTTAACCATAGTAATAATGTAAGCATTTCAAAATATGCAATTCAAACATAAGTGACTTTTCTTTTAAACTTTACTGGGTAAAGGCTTCGTAAGCATTATAAAGGACAGTTAATTATATGCATTGGTTTAATAGAAGACTGTAAGATCCACTTCATAACATTATTTATTTTCAATTTTGTAAAAACATTCTTCAGAAATTAAGTGTAGAAAGGCATTATCTACAATAACATTTCTACAAATGCTGAAACTCTAATGCAGAGCTCACGTCTGTACTGCTTTGGGCTTCCACTACTACTTCCTTTCACAGCTACTATAGCATCCAGTTGGTCTGAATGACTGACTCCATCTGTGTTCTTAGAGCTTGCTGTATAATTTACAAAAAGAGATGCGTTACTTCCTTGGGGAAGACCAGATCTGAGGTAAACTATGTGGCCCTTTGAAGGTTTATGTCTTCATCAATTCCTGTTCTGACTTTTGGCTAAGTAAAAAATTTAGGCCAGTAAAAATCTAGGCCATATTCTATTTGCAGATCCTCCAGACCTGTCATTTTTTCTCTACTTCTTTCACCCTCTAAAAATTCTGAGTATAGCTGACATTGGTATAACCTTTGTTTTCTGAGGCTGTTCATCCACAAGATTTCTTTAAGTCAGTGCTGAGGTTTACAAAGAGAATAGATCAACGAGTCTGCTCTTCTTGCTTCCTCTGAGTGAGTAGCTTATACACCTTGTGTATTCCTGATTTAGTTTTATTAATTTTAATTCTTTCTTTCTATAATTGTTGGAAGATTTTGATTTTAAAAAAAAAACTAAACACATTCACAAAAAAGATCCTTCTTCCCCAATCTCCTGAAGACCTTTCAAAGAAATAAGCAGGCTTGAGACCATCTTGAGCTATCCCAGCATGCACTGGTTGGTCTGGTGTAAATGACAGAAGTTTCTACAGAGCTGATATTACTAGACATAGTGTCCCAGAAGAAACAGACATCTGCTTGAGGGAAAAATATCAAAGCTATAATTTCATTAAAGGCCTCTAAATTTATAACTGCTTCTGAGATTGACCACTGGTTTGTATGAAAACCAAATAAGGACAGTGTATGACCAGTGAGTTACTGCTTTATAAAAACGGGCTGAGAAATTCAGTATAAGGAGCAGTGCAACATTCTTGACATGCAGAGAAGGTGTTATTTTTCAAGAGTAACAAAATTAGGGAAAAATGCATTGAAGTAATAAGAGTAGGCTATGTGAGTTTCTTAAGAATGAATTTGGCCTCAGTCTTACTTCCTATATTTATTGCCTATACTGCTTCTTTTTAAATTATTTTTATATTCTTTATGTCTGGTCACAGTAAGTTTGGTCATTGTTTATAACTCTCATAGATGATATGATATGAATATTGAAATGATTCTACAATAGTTTTTCATTTTGTGTTAAGTCATATACTTCACCAAAGAAAACTGGCAGTATGTTGGAAATACAAGTACTTAGCATTTACTGAAACACCTGACAGCTTATTATGACAAATCACAATCAAACACAGATGCTTACGCAATGTAGCAAATTTCACAGCATTTGGGTTATTATAGAATCATAGAATTAGCCAGGTTGGAAAAGACCTACAAGATCATCCAGTCCAACCATCCACCTACCACCAATAACCCCACTAAACCATGTCTCTCAACACAACATCTAAATGCTTCTTGAACACCTCCAGGGACGGTGACTCAACCACCTCCCTGGGCAGCCCATTCCAGCACGTGACCACTCTTTCAGAAAAGCAGGATTTCCTAATGTCCAGCCTAAATCTCCCCTGGAGCAACTTGAGGCCATTCCCCCTCATCCTCTCACTAGTTACATGAGAGAAGAGGCCGACCTCCAGCTCACTACAACCTCCCTTCAGGTAGTTATAGAGAGTGATGAGGTCTCCCCTGAGCCTCCTCTTCTCCAGACTGAACAATCCCAGCTCCCTCAGTGCTCCAGACCCCTCACCAGCTTTGTCATCCTCCTCTGAACACACTCCAGGGCCTCGATGTCTTTCTTGCAGTGAGGGGCCCAAAACTGGACACAGTACTTGAGGTGCGTCCTCACCAGTGCCGAGTACAGAGGGACAATGACTTCCCTGCTCCCCCTGGCAACACTATTTCTGATACAAGCCAGGATGCCATTGGCCTTCTTGGCCACCTGGGCACACTGCTGGCTCATGCTCAGCCGAGTGTTGACCAACACCGCCAGGTCCGTTTCCCCTACACAGTCTTCCATCCACTCTGCCCCAAGCCTGTAGTGTTGCCTGGGGTTGTTGTGGCCAAAGTGCAGGATGTGGCACTTGGTCTTGTTGAACCTCAGATGTTATGTTATGTTAATATTAAATAGTTGTCTGATTATTATAAAAAATCTACATATTTTTCCACTATTTCATCCACTTCAAATGCAAGTATAATTAATGGAATTAAACCCAAATATGTAGGTTGCTCTTAAAAATCTGTACCAGCAGTCCAGATCGTAGCTTGTTTTGCAAGTTGCTGCTGCCACTGCTGAAGCTCATCACACACTGCCTCGCTGCGCTCACATCCACTGCTTGGTCTCCATAAATGTTCAGCAAGTGTTGATGAATGTCAATGGGTACAATTTTTTTCCACATGGAGAAATTCAGTTCCACAACTTTATTTCTTACACACTTCCATGTCAGACAAACATTACTTTCAGAGCAAGCCTCTTAAGTTGCATAATATTGAGATCTTTTAAATCCCTTATCTGAACATTATGCATTTTCAAAACAAACAATAACAATTTCATTTAGAGAAATTTGAAGGCTGTTACTGATCTTTATTCTTTTTTTTGTTTGTTTTCTTTTTCTTCCTTTTTCTTTTTTTTTAAATTAAAATATAGGCTGCAGACAGAAAACAATGTGATATTTGCAAAGGAATGAGACATGAGAGTAAAATGACAATTAGACTGGGAGCTTCTGCTCCTGGATTCTGTTGCCTAATTTAAACAAGCTCTTTTCTTCTTTTGTGGCAATACCTGGAACAAATGGTTTGCACTCTAAAGTCTAATGACAAGCACTTGAATCTGAATGTGTTGACCTTTGATCTGTGAATGGAATTAGGAGACTGAAGTGGCTGTGACTTTTTCTTTCCTTTATCTTAATTGATAATGTTGAAAAAATGCCTTTCTTAGGTTTAAAAGATACATCAGAAGATTCCTTCCACTGAATAAAACTAATTCATTGTGGTAAGCTTTAAAAGATCAGAAAGTCAAGAGCACACTTTAATAGCATTAAATATAAGAGAGGACAGCAATGTAATGGAAAAGGTTCAGGTCCCAGTCTAAGGAAAACTCTAAATAACTTTTGTTTCCACCAGTGCAGAAGAGAGTCAGGATATGTCTATAGATGTATTCTTTGTACCTAGAATTTCCAATGGATATTTAATAGTTCCAGTTGAAAAAGACATCATGCAATTATAAGATTATGGCCCATAATAACATAGGCAGGGCAGCAAATATCATCCATAAAAGGTTAATTTTTTAAAGAAAGGAAACATTTTTCATGGACTAAAAGGGGCAGAAATTCAACAAGATTTCAAAATAATTAGGTCCCATTAAAATGTTCCTTTTCATAGCTAATGGCTTCATTTGCAGATCATACAGGGTTATGCAGTTTAAGATATTTTAAAATGGATGAAGAGAAAGAAAGAAACTTTCTAATTTCAAGTGATTCTGACTGTAAGCCTGGTACAAAGTATATTCATTATCAGAGCAAAAAGACATAATACTGAGTCCCATTAGTGACAAGACTAAATACTGTCACAGTTTCTCTGTCAACACAGTAACTAACGGACTGACTAACAGGTGCTGAGATCACTGTCCAGCAGATGCCTGAACTGCATGTCCATTCACGGATCAAAAGAGAGATCTGGAGAAGACAGACACCTCCACTACCAAAAGACATCACTGAGGCTTGACTGGAAGGGTGGTTATTGCTCCTGAGTTAAAAAATGTTGGGAATAAAGGGTCTTAGTTTCAGCCAAGATGGAATTGTTTTCTTCAGCATGTCTGGTATGATGCTGTTTTCGTTATAGGACAAAAACCATGTTGATTACACACCAATGTGTTATGGCTGCAGCTAAGCAGCGTTGTATAGAACCAAGGCCATTCACAGTGAAGGGCCCAACGAGCTGGAAGGGAGCAGAATTAGGACAGCTTAAAGGAGCTTTGGTCTTAAACTGGCCAAAAGGACATTCCATACCATATGGCATCATGTGGAAGGAGTTTTGAAGGGGGTGAGAACTCATCTCACTCTTCAGGGGCTGGCTGGTGAGCAATTAATTTTGCATCACTTGTTATATACATATATATATATAATCATAACTATTTCCTTTTCCTTTTCTCTGTTTTAGTAAATAGTTTTATCTCAACCCACGAGTTCTACTTTGATTTTTCTTGTTTGTTTGCTTGTTTTTGATTCTGTCTCCCATTCCACTGGGAAGGGGGAGAATGAGCAAACAACCATGTGGTGCCCAGCCACCTTCTGCGTTAAACCACAACATACAGACACACCATAAGTAGCGCAGGAAAAAAATATACTGGGCTGTATCTTCTAAACCATGCATCCTATCACAATCCAGAAATGATTCTATGAACTCTAGCTACAGCTCTTGGTGTCTGACTTTGGAAACAACCTCTGATATATGTTAGTTCCTTACATGCTGGTTCACATAAAGGATAATAATTTCTTCTTACAACCAAGGGTAAATGTCATTATGACAGAATTCTGCTTTTTCAGTTGTTTTTTTTTTTTTTTTTAACATAGTGACAAAAATATAAAAATGATTACTTTCCAAAGTTAGTCAACATTCCTGCTACAAACATATAATGAGACAATTACAGCCTGTGTTATAATGTGTTAATGATAATGCTGAACATCTAGTACTTTCTTATTTTTCCATAAATTTAGTCAGCACACATTTTTATCATGATTCTCTAATTGATAAAACGTGGTAGATAAATTTGCTTTTATAGATAAGCACAGAGAGAAAGAGAGCAGAAACAAACACATTAACAGAAGTGATACTACTTTAATTTGGCTGGAAAATTAGTGGGTGAGCAGAATCACAGTCTTTTCTATCCTTGTTCAAGACTTTAAAAGAAACATGATATTTTCTATT
Source organism: Numida meleagris (assembly GCF_002078875.1). NCBI lineage: Eukaryota > Metazoa > Chordata > Aves > Galliformes > Numididae > Numida > Numida meleagris. The sequence goes on from NC_034411.1 coordinate 99,135,031, forward strand.
ATTCATACCTTCAAAAAAATATATTCTGCAGCCTAGGCAACTCAAACATGCTATAATCTAAGTTGCTGCTGGCAGTAGAATGAGTCTTTAGAACTTATGGCTTTGCCACCTGATATAAAAATATCTAAATAAATAAAATCCATTCCCACTTGTATCCTTAGCTCACAAGCATATATTCTTTCCTCATAAGCCTGCCAATAGAATTTACTTGGTGGAACAATTTATCTCAACTGAGAACAGACTTACCTTCCAGCTGTAAACAGCATTCCCACTCCAGTCTATTTATCCAAATTAAACTCTGAATCTGTGACTGTCATGGTAAGCTTGTAACTTTACACAGATGTATATTATACAGTTTAAAATTAATATGTCTTTGTTCAGTGCCTGCTTCTGGGAATTGTAGTAGCACTTCTATTTACTTTTCAGCTGTTTAATTTCACTATTTTTCATATCTTTCCATTCCTAATATCAGTTACGTGTTAGTTCAGAACATTCAACAATGTAGTTTAACATCTTAATTATAATTAATGTTACCACTGGACTTTATATGGTTGTATCAATACAGTTTTCTGTGTCTTTCTTTGTATGAAGGAGAATCTCTTTTTTTTTCTAATTTCAAATTTGTTCTTCGTCATATGCTAGGACTGAGAAGAAGACAGACAAATAAACAATACCATAAATTTTTTTTTAAAAAAGCAAACAAAAAATCCAAAAACCAAAACAGACTTGTCATGGTTTTATGATTTTCAGTTACTGGTATTCCGCATCATAACATCATGTAGTGTATGTACCTGGTTCTCAGAAGAGAAGGACTACTACATTTCCCAGGGGACTTTGCTCCCTTGTTACCTTTTTCCGGTCAGAGGGAAAGATAAAAACTTGCAGATCACGAGACTTGTCCTCTTTTCTTCTCATCTCTCATCCCAGCAGCATCTCGCTCCCCAGCCGTCTCACCGTCAGTATTAGAGTAAGGCCTACCTTAATTCTGGACACTCTCTCTCATTTTGTCAGATTTATTAGCTTAAATTGTAATTATATTGTATTATATTGTGTTATTATGCATTCCGATATCTTATTTAGTAAATTAGTTTGTTTCTCCTCAGATCCTTGCTGCTGTTTTGTTTTTAGGCTCATCTCCCTACCCTTTCTCCCTTTTCCCTTTCCCAGGGCGTGGGTCTGTGGGTCCCTTGTCCCATTCATCACGGAACTGGGCCGAACCTGCCCATAAACCTCTGACAACTTCTTTATAAATACTTTTGCTTATATTGTACTTTAAACTTTTTTTTTTCCTAGGACTTCTTATTTTCATGCTCAATGCTTGTAGTAGCATGGAGTGATGTACCTAGTTTTCTTCTTTTCCATTTATTTGAGAGGTACCTGCTGAGGATGAAAAATGACAGATTTTAGTCAGGAAGTGCATTATCTGAAATGAAGAAAATACTGGAGCATTACCTATTTCACATTCAAAAGGCAACTAGTGGTGAATTCTTAAGCATGTTAATGAGGCTTTAAGCATCATTTCAAAATACTTTCCTTTAGGAAGAGTAATATGAGTGCAGAAGCTGAAGAATATCAAATAGTATTTAGTTCACAACTTATTTTCTGTATTGAAAACTGAAAATAATGACTGCATTGATTTATTTTATTTTATTTTATTTTTTGCATAAAGCCCAAAGTATCTATTTTAGTTAATGAGCTGTAAAATTATAGCTGACAGCAGTGGATGCACAGCTATAGTATATCAAGTATATCAGGTCTTCAGTAACACTCAACGGGTGGACACTGGACGTATACGTTGACTAAATTCAGATGTTGAAAAAAAGTCTCTAGCTTCATAGAACTGCTTGTGAATGAGCCACTAGCACCCTAGCTGTGTATAATTCTTCTCAGCAGTCATATAGCTAGATATAGCTAGCTGTATGTGAAGAGAAATAAAACAGGAGAAGCAAGCAGGGAAACAACAAGTTCCAGATCATTTTAAAAGGGAAAAATCACATTTTAATAATTTTGGGAGAAACTCTTTACTTATAAAGTTCTAAATTTTTTTTATTTTTTTATTTTTTGCATAGAGAAAACTATTAATAACTTCTGTCAGTTACCTTGTTTCATGTATGCTTTCTATCCAACATATTATTTGCCCGTTACTTGATTAGAGTTACCCTTTGATTCTGGAAAAGAAACATAGAAGACAGAATTCTTGTGGGCCTTTAAAGAAATGTTTCTTCACATGCTCTGAAAATACATTCCACAATTTCAGGAATCAACAGAAAAATAATATTGAGAAAATCAACTCGGTGACATTTTTAAAAACTTGGCATCACTTTGATATATAAACTGTTATATAAACTGTAGACTAAAGTGACAAGATTCTTGTTTGAATCTGCAGTATTAACTTCAGAGTCCAGAACAGGAAATAGTTCAAAATGCAATTAGAAAAAAAAAAAAAAAAGATCATATAAAAACATATTTTACATTTTTTTTATTTAAATCTTCCTTTAAAACTTCGTGATATGCTAATTTACAGAATTATGTTTGATGTGCAAGTCAACTCATTCATTCTAAATATTATGACTTTGTGACTTCAAGAATGTACTCAGAGTCAAAAAATAATAAGGAAATATCACAGCAAGGAGTACAGTAAATTGTTATCAGTAAAGAATTGTACTAGCTTCCCTGATGTTGGCGCTTTTTTCTGACTCTACCTCTTGTAAACTATATGAAGAGAGGAGGGTCAGGAAGGGGAACATAACACAAAAACACCTCATAATTTTATTTGGTTAGGTGCAACAAATTGGATTTCAGTGCTGTGCAGCTTGAGCACACCTACTGAGCCACCATCTGCACAGTCTCTCTAACTAGATCTGAACTAGATCTGTAGTGAGAAGTTCTCTGCAGTCCAGGGTAGTGAAAGGATTTGCCTGTACTTAAAGAACCATGGAGAATCTAGCAAGGCCATGAAAACCTATGACGGAAAACTTCATCTGCTAAGAAAATGAGATAATTTCAGTAGCTGAGATTGTTTGAAAGTGATAATGAAGTTTCTTATGTATAAAATTTTTATCACGCTATTTCTTTCTTCGAGTAAGTTTTCCAAGAATTGCCTGTTACCAAACAACCTTTTGTCTATAATGCTGTTCATGTTCAGTTAGAAGGACACTTTATCAAGAATTCAACCCTTGCTTGTCATTTCATTATTTTTGGAAGCAAACTTCATCATGTGGTACCACCATGGGAAATTCAATCCAGATGAAGTTTGTCTTTAGCAGTCTGGCTTTGAATTTTGCCTATATTTCCTGAATTCAGAAAGAATATTATTTACAATGCTTTATTATACTGACCTTCACTTTCTCCAAAGGGTGCCAAAGTCAAGGAGAAACATTTCAAGCATTTTTTTTGGAATTCCATTGGCTCCTGGGAGAAACAGTTGACAGAATGTGTACAACTTTAGTTTCCCTACTGTTGACTTCCGTATCTTGATATCCTTTTTCACCTGATGTCTTGCTCCTCACTTGTCCATTGATAGTCCATACTTGGCTAAAGCTTCCTCATTTTTTTTTCCTGCCTCTGTGGCTGACTCATCTCCTAAGTATTGTCTCCATGTCCTAGTAAAACCAAAGTCTCTTCTCTTCTAGTTCCTACTACTAACTTCTTAAAACTCCAGGATTCTTCACGTTTCTGCTTACTCCTCAAAGTAAGCATAGTAGTACATCGAGCTTCCTTGGACCTCTCTTGCTCTTTGTTATATCAGACTGTGCTCTCTTTGTCCCCTTACTATATTTTACTTTGTCAAAAAGGCTAAGCTACTATACCATTACTTTGCTTCATATCTGATAACATAAACGTGAAATTACAGCTATTCTGCTCAATATGTCAGCTAGTGGCAAAGGAATATCAGCTACATGTCTCATAGCACTAGAGTAAGAGGTGCTTTTTCAGATATAAATATCACCTCATTTTTCTGTAAGTTTACCCTTTTTCATTTTCCTAAGTGTGGAAATAACTGTGCTTCTTCAATATAGTAGAAAAATACTCCAAAGTATAAGTCATATTCTGCACTGAGGAAAAAGAGATAGAAAGAGAGAGAGAAGATCAGTATCTCAAGACTAAATTCCTGATTGCCAGAATATCCCAGCTATTATGAAGCATGAAAGGAGCAGAGACATGCCAGAGGCAAGTAAGACAATGTAGAAGTTTTATGTTCCTTTGAACTGTAATATTTTACTTCCCATAGTCAAGCAAGGAAATTCAAGAGGCTGATTCAAGACGAAACAGATCTACTCTGTTGAAAGAATCTGTCTTTCTATAAAGTAAAAAAAAAAAAAAAAGGAAGGAGCTGTGAATTTCCAGCAAAGTCTAGGATATAATTTGCATCAGTACCTCAGTATTCTGCTACAAGATAAGAACATGGTGTGCACTGACACGATATCAAACCAAGCACTGAAATCACATCAACTTTTATGAACATAGAATTGTAGAATCATAGACTGGCTTGGGTTGGAAGGGACCTCAAGTATCATCAAGCACCACACCCCCCTGCTGCAGGCAGGGCCGCCAACCTCCATATCTAATACTAATACTAGACCAGGCTGCCCAGGGCCCCATCCAACATGGCCTTGAACACCTCCAGCCATCTCTCTGGGCAGCCTGTTCCAGCACCTCATCACTCTCTTGGTAAAGAACTTCCCCCTGATATCTAACCTAAATCTTCCCTCCTTCAGTTTAAAAACATTTCCCTTGTCCTGCCATTACCTACCCTTTCAAAGAGTTGACTCCCCTCCTGTTTGTAGGCTCCCTTCAGGTACTGGAAGGCTGCAATGAGGTCACCTTTTATTAGTAGACTTTAAAATATTTCTAATATTTAAACATAAGAATCTTACATTAGCAAAAATGAACCAACAACAATAAAAACGCACCACCAACAAAACAGATCCTCTCATACTTTTCTGTTTCAGTTTTCTGTCATAAGCTTCCTTCTCCATAATTCAAAATTCACCTGCAGTGTCCTGCTTGTCACCACAGTAATTTTTATGCTGTATTTTCTCTACCTCTTTCTGACTCACATTCTTCTCTGGATTGCTTCCTCTCCGCCATGAGTGTGCGTTCTCTGATTCTGAGTCCATGTTTAGAGTCAATCATCATTCATTTTTGATGTCATAAATATTTTAAAATAACTCTAATATCTGTTCTAAATGCAAGAGAAGGCAATTTCCTGTAAATTTGACTGATGTGATAGTAATGTGATGGTAAATAAGAAGAAAAAAGCGTAAAGTGTATCTTTCTGGTTTGGAAGAATGTTAGTACAAACTAAATTGTCACTTTGATATATTTTAAAAGATCAGGGCTTTCATAAGCTTCAATAGAGCATCAGATGGACTGCAAATAGATCCATGTAGAATGTATTTTTTTAAATTTTCAGCTCACACACGTATCTTTAAAGTACTGGGCATGAAAGTACATTAAGATTATACGAACTTCAGTTTATAATTTCTGGTTAATTTTGCTAGATACAGGTTTGACCAGTGATGTGAAAATTATAATTGGAAGTTGAAAGCTGACTTAAGCAAAAAAAAAAAATTAACTACAGAAAGAATCATTTTTACTGCTTTTAAAACAAAAGAAGTAAACAACAACGAGCTGCATAAAGTTTCAAACATGTATGTCTTAAATCAATTCTTGTACATATAATCTATTTTACTTACTCATAAAGCTCAATGGAGTGTACCTTGTGTAACAAATTAACCAGGATTTAAGTTATAATTACATAATTTCTATATTTTTCTATACATAAGTATAAGCACAATGATTTTAAAGATATTTTATTGAAAACATTAAAAGTTGCAATATTTTGGTAAATATCTTCTATAAACTCATGATGACTTTTAAAACTTCTTAATTGTCCAATATCAGAAGTCCTCTAACAGTCTCCAAGGGGGACAAAAAAAATCTCACTAGGTCTTCTTTTCTCCTACTCATTGAGCAAAGCAAATTTTTCTGGAACAAAAGAAAATCAAATTTGCTTACGTTAAACAAAGGCAAGTAGCTCTCTGGACTTGCAAAATAAAAGCCAATCTGTTTACATACTGTTTATATATTTTTCTTTTCCTCAAGGGAACACTATATTCTCAATATTAAAGTTTAAAATATCATTTGATATGATGGGAAACTTTCAAACATCTATAATTTTAGTCTCTACAGAAATAACTGTGTTATTCTACCACATTAAACATGAATTGTATGGGCTATGCAATTTTATTGCCCTGACTGCTATATCTCTGCGATGATGATAGTCACAGAACACTTAAATTATATAAATTTCAGGTTAGTTTAGTTCAAGTCTCCATATTTTTCCAATGTTATTGCTTTTTCCCCTCAGTGAATAAATAGTATATAATTTTACTTTGTGCATAAATTCAACCATACTTTCCAGGTTTCCTGCCTTCTAGAAAAAAAGTGCTTCTCTTCCCTTTGCACATCCTGAAGTGCCACTGAGCTGCATGCAATTTCATGGATGATGGCAAATTGATTTCACAACACTGACAGGAACATAACTTTGAATTACTTAAAAATTTCAGCTAACTGTGAGAAGAAACCGGTCCCTAATTGTCATACTTCTGCCATACTTTTAAATGTAATCAAATTCTTGATTTCTTACTTTTAGAATTTAGTAACAGTTCTACTTCCATGATGCAGCGGCCTCCCAGATTGATTTAGATACAATATTATTGATAGTACTGACATGAATTAGAAGTGCTGTTCAGATAGAAGTACCAACAGGCTTAAAAGTTCATCAGAAGTTCACTGAAGTCAATGCAAAAACTCCCTTGGAGCTGTGGTAATGTAAAGCAGGAGGGAAGGGAATTTCCAGAATGATAAAGCATGGAGTATGTCAGAAGAATTTATTTGTACTCTTGTACTTTATTTGAAAAGAAGGATAAATATGTCACAAAATTTCATCAGTTCGTATCTAATTCTATTGTTGCTGCACAATACTTTCCACAGTCTGAGTCTGAACACCGAATAAATGGAGGCTATAGCTTGGCAAACATTTATTTTAAGTTGTAATGAAGAAAATACAGAAGTTCTGTGCACAAGCTGTACTTCCTTTCCAACACATGAAAATACAAAGGTCTATCTCCGCCAGCCCAGAGGAGTAAAGGGGGACAAAGGCAGGAGGGGGTTCAAATCTGGGACTTGAAGTAAGAGACACCCTCTCCAGCTCTTCCCAGATCTGTTCCAGGAGAGCCATCGTACCACTATTTATGCTGAAACTCATCAAGATGTGTCAACAGCAGACCATTTTTTGGATTGAGGGGGAATGCTGCCCAGGAATATGGGAGAGTCCCCGTGCAACAGAAGAACATTTTGGAATTGCACATGTCTTGTATTATGCTTAGGACTGGAACTAAAGTGAGTGAAGTAGGTGATCTGGGAAGAAGCAAACACTGGAAAAAATAATAAGAAAGGGCTTGTTGTGCGTGAATGATTTGTTGATCAGTATGCTTGTCTACACATGCCCTGTCCCCAATCAGTATAATCTGTCCTATCTTCTTATTAAATTCCAGTCTCTTTTCCTTAAAATATGCTCTCTAGTAACTGTTCACACCTCTACCTAAGAAAAATAAAATAAAAATAATCTTTACATATCTCAAATATGGCCAGTAGAAAGAAGTTGTAGATTTATTATTCCTTTTCTTATCAAGCTTCATAAAAAATCATACAATAAAATAATTCAGAACCTGAACCTGAAATCCAAGATGAATTTCAAGATTTATCTATATGGGAACCACAGGTAGATACAAAAAGATTCAATCAGTTTTTTATATCTTTAGATAAATTGCTGAAAGGTCTACTTTTCTCAGTGGCCGCTATCTCACTGTACAGCCTGCTAGCTAGTGGTCCCTCAGGTCAGCTTCCTCCACCTTGCTACTTACAGCTCAATGCCAGCAGAGCAGATACTAATTATGAAATCATTATCAGTAGAGGCTTCAGGAGGAGGACATCTCCTTTAGTTATATCATGAAAAACACAACCTGCTAATGGAATTGGCAAACTAGGACCATTTTTTGGTTGACATGGTATATGCATCACATTGTTTAAATGCATAAATGATAAAACATATTAAAAACTTAAAAATAGGGCTTTAAAAGCAAGTTTTTTTTTTCTTTGTAGTCCTATATTTCCGTAAAATCTCCATTTCATTATTTCATTTTAGCAAGTTCAGAGTTGAAATAAATTTTATGTGGAAATGGAGTATCTGGCCTATACAAAAAATAAGTCTTAAAGAAGAAAACAAAATACATCTAACACTCTTTATGGTCCACCCACAACTCTGGAGGTGAACAGTTCCTTTCCGTTACATTTTCATATTTATGCAGTCCTAGAACTATAGACAATTTGGAGAGCATTCATTTAACAATCTGAAGAAAGCATTTATGTGTAATTTTTATATTGACATTTTGAGATGAAGAACTAACCACAAAGAGTATTACACACAGTAACACTTCTATTTCCATGAGATATTCTCACAGTGAGCCATATAATAATTTCCTTTTTAGCAACAGCTGCTCTTGGATCTGTGCCCAAATTTCACGCAGTAAGGTTTGGGCATACAAGTATTTCAGTGTGAACTGGAGCCTGGTAATTTTTCAAAATTTAAAATGATTAATCCTACAATTGTCTGTCCTTTGGTATTCTAGAATTTTCAGTTTACAAGGAAAATGTGGTAGGACTTCAAACACCCTAAGATAAAGTGCTCTTGGAGCTCTTGGAATGGATCCAGAGGAGGGCCACTAAGATGATCAGAGGGCTGCAGCACCTCTCCTATGAAAAAAGATGGAGGGAATTGGGCTTGTTTAGCTTGGAGAAAAGAAGGCTCTGGGGAGACCTCACTGTGGCCTTCCAGTACATGAAAAGAGTGTATAAACAGGAATGGGAACAACTGTTTACATGGGTCAATAGTGATAGGACTAGGGGAAATGGTTTTAAACTAAGACAGGAGAGGTTATGTTAGGTTAGGTTAGATATGAGGAGGAATTTTTTCACTCGGAGGGTGATGACGCACTGGAACAGGTTGCCCAAGGAGGTTGTGGATGCCCCATCCCTGGAGGCATTCAAGGCCAGGCTGGATGTGGCTCTGGGCAGCCTGGTCTCGTGGCTGGCAACTCTGCACACAGTGAGGGAGTTGAAACTCGATGATCATTATGGTCCTTTTCAACCCCAGACATTCTATGATTCTATGATTCTGTGACAAAGGAGAAAGCCTGAACTGGTAGCATTGACTGTCATTTTTTCTCCAAAAGAAAGTTGCAACTGTTCATTTTATAAGCTGATTTTCAAATTCTGAATGAAGAGCTACTGAGTCATCTAAGTTTAATAAAAATGATATGAAACATAAAGGTCAGAGATGATGTTATCATTGCAGCATTGTGTCTATTTGAGCTTATAGTGGTAGGATATAATGTTCTTTATTAAAGATTTAATAAGCTACTTTAAATCTGCCTATACATATCTAGAGCAAGAAAAAAGATTCAGAAAATAATTTAATGTTCATTTCCTAAAAATAAATAGGTATGAAAGTAGAGAAAGAAGGAAACCTGTTATAAATTTTGAATTTAAAAATCCTCCAAGAGAATTTAAAATTTTGTCCTGGCAATGACTTTCATTCTTAGGGTAAAAGGTTAGAAACATACAACATACTGATGCATACACCACATTTTCAGTGCTGGATCTTTCAAACAGATTTTTGAAGAGCTTTTTGTACTTAAGATGACAGTTTGTAAGAGACAGTTTCTGATACAAGATAAATTATGATGTAAAGCCTCAAATTACATCATTCTGCAGTATGATAAAAGTTTCCAAGAATATTAAAAGAGAAAACACCTAGTCCTAGATTTGCATTTAAACTTCCACTGTGAAATTCTTTCCTAATATATTTTCTTTGTTAAGATAAATGACTATGTTCTGTCTCAATTAGCTCATTGTACCAGTGAATAGAAGTGTACTAAAATGTTTGGCTTACGGCAAAAAAACAGAAGACATACTGGGCCAGTACTGAGCTGCACATTACAAAGAGAGACATGGAGTTACTCAGCAGAGACCAGTGAAGGGCCACAATTATGATTATGGGACTGTAGCAAATCTCCTAAGAGGAAAGCTGAGAATGTTGGATATCTTTGGCCTAGAAGAGAGAAGGCTCGTGGGGATCTTATTAGTATATAAAAAAAAAAAAAAGAGCCAGAACCTTCAGGAAGTTCCATCAGAACATTAGAAAGCATCTCTTTAGTGTGTAGGAGGCTGAGCACTTGAACAGGTTGGCCGAAAAGGTTCTGAAGTCTCCCTCAATGCTTGGAAATCTTTAAAAGCTAACAAAAACATGGACATAATTCTGGGCAATTATCTCTAGATGTATTTGTTTGAGCTGGGAGTTGGAATAGATGCCTTCCAAAAGTTCCTTCCAACCTCTACCACTCTGTGATTCTCTTATCCTGACATTTTGTGACTACTTGGTCAAATGCTTACTTATAAGTAAGTAACTTTAGATATGGAAGTTTATAATGAAAAATCTTACTGTAGCTTTTAAGAGGAAAATTGAGTACTGAGAATAAATGGAGTTGAGCTAACTTGTGTATATTCTCCTACAGTAATATCCAAAATATATTTTTCTTTCCTTTAATTAAAATTTTTCTTCAGGGCCAATTTTTTATTCCTGGTAAATACTGTAAAGAAAATCTTGCAATACAGTTTGAAGAAAATTTTGCAAGTATGGTATCTTTTGAAATTCTTGAATCTCACTTAGTCTTTCAGGTTTAATGATGTATTTTATCTCATTTATTGACCCATTCTATATTGACTCTTGTATGACAGGGAAAGGAATGAACCATTTTTTAGTTAGCCATATAAATTCTGTTTCTTCTTCCAGATACAGTACTTAAGTTATGCAATAGAACTTCAGATGTTTCTATTTACTCTCATTAAGGATACTGGACTTTTCTGGTTGTAGTAAACCCTTCCTAGACCCTAGTAAAAAAATATTATAAAAATATTATATCTTGCTTTCCTGTATTCTGTCATAATAATATCTCTAATTTTTATTGAATATAGAATTCTTATCAGAAAAAAATATATAATTTGACAACTCTATATAAAATTATTTCTGAAATTAAGAATTCTTTAATAATATATTTTCTCTTTATAAATTCTTGAACACTATGAGCTCTTCTGTCTTTATGAAAAAGGCTAATGATATAACATTTATAAAGCTTGAACATATTGTGAATTTCTAAATGTTACTTTTGTCCTCTAGCAGAAAAGGAAAAGGACATTTGACCTCATTCTGTATTTTTCACATAGTTTCATTAACCTTTACTTTCTTTGTTAATAGATGTTATATATAGTCAGACCTTATCAAATGTTTTTTTGGATCAATTTTTCATTGTATGTCATTTTGCATATTTCTTCTGGGAAGGTGATTACAGATTGCAAGTAACATAAGAGTGGTTTATAATGTCAAGATACAGCAGACTGAATAATAAATGAGGATGTTTTCCATTCTGAGTCCATTGTGTCAGCTTAGAATTCTTATATTTACCATAGGCATAATCTAGTTTAAATAGACTTCTGGAATTCAAATTTCTAGAATGTCCCATCTCTTTGTGTCACGGTTTTATGATTTTTGGTTATCAGTATTCCACATCATAGCATCATGTAGTGCACAGAGAGTTAAAGAGTTAATGCTCCAGTTCCGTGGATCATCGATAGAAGAGAAGAACTACATACCCCAGAGGACTTTGCATTGATCTGTTTCTGTTTTCTGCTCAAAGGGAAAGATAAAATGGTTTGCAGATCATGAGATGTCCCCTTTTTCAACCTTTCAGCTTGTCTCTGCTCTGGGTGCTCCTAGCCGCACCGCCTCCACTTACTTAGAGTAAGGCCTTCGGTCTTCGGACACTCTCATTTCATTTGATTTATTAGCTTCAATTCCGATTATATTGTATTATATTGTGTTATCTTGTATTCCGATACATAGTAAATTAGTTTGTTTCTCCTCAGATCATTGCTGCTGTTTTGTTTTAGGCCCATCTCCCTATTCTTTTCTCCTTCATAGCAGCTTCTATGGTGCTATGCTTTGGATTTGTAACAAAGATAGTGTTGGCAACGTAGAGATGTTTCAGCTGTTGCTGAGCAGTGCTTACACAATCAACTTACTTTCTCACTGCTCTGCAACCAAGTAGGCCTGGGGCACAGAAGATGCTGGGAGGGGACACAACCAGAACAGCTGAACCAAACTGGCCAAAAGTATATTCCATAGCATATGGCTTCACTTTCAACAGTAAAAGCTGGGGAAGAGATGGAAGAAGCAGGGGGATGTTTGGAGTTTCAACATTTTTCTTCCCAAGTAACCATTATACGTTATGAAATGCTGCCTTGTTTCTGTGAACAGCTTTTACTCTACCTATTAATCTATCTTAATCCATGTTTTTTTCACTTCTACCATTCCAATTCTCTCTACTATTCCACTAGGAGGGACAGAAAGAGTAGTTGTTTTGGGGGTGTAGTTGCCTACTTGAATTAACCTGAAACAGTAATGAACAGGTCATTTAACAGGATTGTGAATTATTATTTATTTCTTATCTAGATCAGTGTTGACTGTTTTGATGATACACTGGATTTGTATGTATTGGATTTTTTTTCTACAAATATGTTTTAGATATAAATTCTGTTAATCCACAATTTCAAAGGTTCAGTGATAGTTATTCAAATTTTACCTTTTACTTTTCTTAAACTTTATAACATTTCCTTGCCATGTAAGGTCATAGTGATATTGACTGTGTCACCTGACAATCACTAAAGAGTTGATGACAACTGTCAACATTTCACCAGTAGCAGACAAGAAAGTGCCTCATATCTGCTGTACACAGTTCTACAGCTATAGAACATTTTTGTCCATATGAAATCTTGTTGGGTTAATTCATTTTACACAAGGCAGTAGCATTTCTGCACATCAGATAAAGGTATAGTTCTTATTAGATTTTCTCTCACAAAAGACTTGCTTTCCTAAAAAGATTTCATCTTATAATTAATTATGGGTGTCCCTTTCTGAAACCTTCCCTCATAAAAACTTCTTCACATCAGTGTAAAGCCTGGCCGCCACCCACATTTCTGCTTCATACTAAGCTGATTTTATAATCAATGTTAAAAAAAAAAAAGAAGAAGAAGAAATATTACAGCATTAAAGGAGCAAGGAAATAAGTATTGTTAGCAACCTAGTTCTCAAAGGAAATGACAACATGACAGATCAGACAGACAGATAGATAAATAAAGAACTGAGATCTTTTAATATACCTGTGAAGCAATATTGCAGTAATACATACTAAACTTATGGTAACATGTAGGATGAGACCAGGAAGATGAACGTTGGGAAGGAAAAGTGAATCTTAATGTTCTTCTACCCAAAGTAGCTAATCAAGCATGAAATGATATTTTATACACTGGTGATCTAAAGTATAATTTACAAGAAAAGTAGTCTGTAAGTGCCTAAGCCTCATGTGCTCTCCCAACTGTATATAATATTCCTCTCATAATATCTCTGCTAATTAAGTAATTTAGAAAAAGTTATGTGTTTTCTGATTTTGATAAGATTTAAGATAATAGTTTGATATATCTTTTGTGACATACCGATGACCCAAAACATACCCACCTTGTTTAAAAAAGTCTATTACATTGGACTTAGAAAGAGTAATATGAATAAACCATATAACACGATATTACATGAAGAAATAAGCAATCTCATTTCATTTCAACAGAGATATACAAAGGATAAAAGAATAAAGTATTGGAGACTGCACAAAGTTTCAAAATCAGAGGAGTGATGGACTGATAGCAAAAGTTCAGTGAACAAGAACTATGGGAAAATAAGAAATACTAAGAAAAAGGCAGATCAAGTCTAAGCTATCAGGATTTGTTCCAAAGTGAACAAATGACAGGCCACATAATAGATTCCAGTGATGTAGGCGTTCTGATGACACAGACGGAAGAAATAAAAGAAATTGTACATAGAAAGATGATTATCCAAAAATAATTTTAACAGATTCTGAAGTTGGTTTTGTGACAGATACATTTGCCTCATACATTTATGATTAAACAAATGTTACACTGAAAAATATACAAAAAGTTTTGATAACAGTGCTGCCATTAAAACAGTGCTGCTTGTAGTACTAGGTGAATGTTAACAGTTTTTATGTAAATAATTTCATTTCACTATTTATATTCTCAAAATATATATAAAAATAAGGAAAGAGAGAAAGAAAAAATATTAGAAACTGAAGGATAAAGTTAGGATAATCCCATTCTCTGTCATATCAAGCCACTCTACTTCATATTTAAACCACTCTCCATCACATTTGAAAAGTCATGGCTGTCAGGCAAACTCTACAGTGACTGGAAAAAAGGAAACATCATTCCCACTTTTAAGAAACTGAGAAAGGAAGATCCAGGGAACTACGGGCCGGTGACCCTCCCCTCTGTACCTGGGAAGATCATGGAACAGATCCTCCCGGAATATCTGTTAAGGCACACATACAAGACAGGAGTTAATCTGATACAGCCAGCATAGTGTCATCAGGGGCAGATCGTGCCTGACCAACCTGGTAGCCTTCTGTGATGAAGTGTCTATATCAGTGGGCAGAGGAAGGGAAACTGTTGTTGTTTTCTACCCGGATTTCTGCAAGGCCTTTGACATGGTCCCACACCGCATTCTTATCTCTGAATTGGAGAGGTATGAGTTTGAAGGGTAGAGCATTCAGTGGATAAGGAATAGGTTGGATGGTCACAGCCAGAGAGTTGTGCTCATTGTGCTGGTGGAGGCTGGTGACAAGTGATGTTCTCCAGGAGTCCTAGGACTGATACTCTTTAACGTCATAATCAATGACATAATGATGGAATCAAGTGCACTCTCAGCAAGTTTGCAGACAACGTCAAGATGAGTGATGCAGTAGATACAATAGAAGGAAGGGATCTCATGCAAAG
Source organism: Numida meleagris (assembly GCF_002078875.1). Lineage (NCBI taxonomy): Eukaryota > Metazoa > Chordata > Aves > Galliformes > Numididae > Numida > Numida meleagris. The sequence goes on from NC_034411.1 coordinate 99,150,055, forward strand.
GGCATGGACAAGCTTGAAAAGTAAGCTGATGTCAACCTAATGAGGTTCAACAAAGCAAAGTGCATGGTTTTGCACGTGAGTCAGGTCAATTTCATTTGAGTATACACACTAGGAGAGCAGCCCTGCTGAGCCCTGCATTGGGGTTCTGGTGGATGAAAACTTGACATGAACCAACAGTGTGCTCCTGCAGCCTGGAAGGCCAACAGTAGCATGGGCTGCATCAAAAAACAGGTTGCAAGCAGGGTCAGGAACATGATTCTTCCCCTCTATTCTACTTTTGTGAGCCCCATCTGGAGTATTGTGTCCAGATCTGAGGCCTGTGGCACAAGAAATACATTGAGCTGCCAAAGTGGGTCCAGAGGAGGGATTAAAAGATGATCACGGAGGGTTGGAGCACTGATCCTATGAAGAAAGGTCGGGGGAGCTGGGCTTATTTAGTCTGCAAAAGAGAAAGCTCTGGTGAGACCTCATTATGGCCTTCCATTATTACAGAGGAGCTTATAAACAGGAGGGAGACTGACATTTTAAACAAGCAGTTATTTTCAGGACAAGGGGGAATGACTTTAAACTAAAAGAGGAGAGGTTTAGATTGGATGCTGTGCAGAAATTATTTACTCAGAGAGTGGTGATGCACTGGAACAGGTTGCCTAGGGAAACTGTGGATGCCCCATCCCTGGATGTGTTCAATACCAGATGGGATAGGGCCCTGGGCAGCCTGATCTAGTAGGTAACAACCTTGCCCACAGCAGGGGGTTTGGATGCCTTCCAACCTAAGCCATTCTATGATTCTATGAAAGTTCTATGCAAAAAGACAAGGAATTAATTGCTATTTTTCAAGATATTTAAATAAGTAATTACTTAAATAGTTAAGCAGCAGGTTGACTTGGTAGCTAAGCTCCCACTTATTCACTTGCTTACTCTGCATGGGAGAAAATTGAAAGGGTAAAAGCAAGAAAATTTAAGAATCAAAGATAGTTTAGTAACTACTTTCCAGAGTCAGACATTCAGTCTACTCATCCAACATCAAAATATTCCTAAACGTTTCAGGGTATCATATTAGCAGAATATAAAGTACATGACTATACATGACTTTCAAGTGTATATTACTGCTCTTCTTTCTCATGTATAACTTATGTTTCTTGTCTTAAAACAACAGAAAAAATATAAATTGGGATTATTTTCCAATACATCAAAAGCAAATACCTAAATGTATTAAGATCTTTCATTTAACACAACAAAAATAAAACACATAAAGTGTGAATTACTCAACTCTTTCAAAATGCTGATTTCATGTTGTCATGGGTTTATGATTTTCAGTTATTGGTACTCCAATATAGTGTTACTCCACATCATAACATCATGTAGTGAATGTACCTGGTTCTCAGAAGAGAAGGACTACTACAGTCCCCACGGTACTTTGCTCCTCTGTTACCATTTTCCAGCTGGAGGGAAAAGATAAAAGCTCGCAGTATAAAAACTTGCAGATCACAAGACCTCGTCCCTTTTTCCGCCGTCTCTCATCTTGGCAGCACCTCGCTCTCCAGCCGTCTTATCGTCGGTAGTAGAGTAAGGCCTACCTTGATTTTGGGACATTCTCTCTCTCTGTATTGGATTTATCAGCTTAAATTGTAATTATTGTGTGTTGTACTATAGTGTGTTGTTTTGCATTCCGATATCTTATTTAGTAAATTAGTTTGTTTCTCCTCAGATTGTTGCCACTGTTCTTTGCTCTCAGGGCCATCTCCTTACCCTTTTCCCCTTTCCCCTTTTCCCGGGACGTGGGCCCGTGGGTCCCCCGTCCCCTTCGTCACGGAATCGGGCCTAACGCCCGTAAACCGTTGACACATGTATACAATAAATTTTCTATTCTTGATTAAACATTTATTTGATATGAAGTTCTTCTATTCATCCAAGCATATTAATGAAAAAATAAAACACTTATAACTGGCTTTCTTCTTTCATTTACTATTCACTCTGCCCCTCTAGTTTCATCCAATACTTTGTGTTATGTAGTTCCCTATGATCACATAAATTAACTTTGTGAAATTTGATTTGTTAATAAATTGAGAAGGCTATAAGGAGAGCATCAAAAATTTAATCAGGTGTGATTCTGAAGGACCTTGTGAAGGATCTCAACTGTGTGATGGAACTGGAAATGTTTTTGAACATGAAAGGAAATTCTCATTACCTTTCAGGATGAAGCGTCAATGATCATATCCCGATTCTTAGATATCTTCCTTCTTATCTTTCCTCTTTGCTGCTTGATACACTACTATTAAAATGAGGTCTTATTCTAGGATATAAAATTGCATGTTACCAGTCAAGGGACAAAACCCAGCTTTTTAGAAGTGTAATCCAAACTTTTCCTTTGTTTTTTCTGGACTTTTTTTTTTTTTCAACTCTGTTGCATTGTTAAATTCTTTCCTTCTTCACAGACAGGGAAAGAGGAACAAAAAGAAAAATACACAGTTAAAAATAAAATCCTTGGATTTTTCTATTTCTAAATTACACATTACATCAAAGGAACATATTTGTTGATTCAGTCTTGTCAACAGTTTATAGGTGTTCAGCCTGGTTCTGTGACAAATGGGGCAGGGGACCCACGGATCCACACCCCAGGAAAGGGAAAAGGGAAAAAAAGGGTAGGGAGATAGGCCTGAGAGCACAAACAGTGGCAACAATCTGAGGAGAAACAAACTAATTTACTAAATAAGATATCGGAATGCAAAACAACACACTATAATACAATATAATTACAATTTAAGCTAATAAATCCAATAAAATCAGAGAGAGAATGTCCAAAAATCAAGGTAAGCCTTACTCTAATACCAACGATAAGATAGCTGGGGAGCGAGATGCTGCCAGGACGAGAGACAGGCAGAAAGAGCACAAGGTCTTGTGATCTGCGAGTTTTTATCTTTCCCTCTGACTGGAAATGGTAACAGAGGAGCAAAGTCCCCTGGGGAATGTAGTAGTCCTTCTCTTCTGAGAACCAGATACATACGCTACATGATGTTATGATGTGGAATACCAATAACTGAAAATCATTAAACCATGACAAGTCTGAAATGCATTGAACGAAGACAAAAATTTCAATGAGTGACTTGCACCCTGGTCAAATTAGTTTTTGAAATTCAATTTCTCTCAGCCAGTGAGTTTTGATTGTATAAAGAGGGTATTGTGCTTTAATCCAGAATGTAGCTAAGCAGCACACAGTCATTTTCTCACCCCTTGCCTCCCCTGTTATACTTGGAAGTCACTGAATTTCAACAATGCATTTCAAGACAAAGTTGCACAGTAGAGCTCACATTCACTATTGATACAAGTTAGGATTTTGACTTTGCCTTAACAGATTAACTGGATGTGCAGTCAATTAGTAAATTTTATCTAAGTGCTGTTGTCTTTGATGGGTTGTATTTTGAGACTGACTCCAGGTCATTTCAGAACAATATAACAAAAAGAGTTGGCATACGGGAACAGTGATGCATGAATTCTGTCAGCTTTCAGCATGGTGTCAGAGCATGTTACCATTTCCAGATGGGCAAATAGTCATCTCCTCAGTTCCTAAAATTAACTCTGACAAGAACTGTGTGTCAAAAGTCTGAAATGCCATACTTCATAGTCCAATATACTAATACAAAATGAAATAGATGGTGGTTTAGAGTAATATACCAAATGACAAACTGCAATGGCTCAAGAATGGATAGATCTCTAGTCTATACACTTTCACATAAAATTTTATTTGTATGATTTATAAATTTTCACTGCATTCTTGATATATAAGAACATATGTGTCCTTTGTGTGTAACATAACATAATATATTTAATAATCTCAGGATTATGTAGACAATAGTAGCTGTGGGAAATAAACCAATCAAACTTTTCATGAGTAACTTACTATTTTTCATATCACTATCTTGGGTGCCTAACATGATAACAAAGAAACTAAAGGTCTGATCTGATGTCTAAGAGCAGCAAAATTTTGGAGAATAAATGACGATGCTTTTTGAGACCATTACTGAGAATGTTTTTTAGGTGTCATATTTTCCCTTTCTGAAAACAATCTTTCATCCTTAGAATTGCACTCAGGTGATTAGGAATTTCAAAAATTACTCCTTATAACACAACTGAAACAACTAGTTACATCTATGCATCTTTTATTAGCAGACCAGTGATCTTCCCTTGCTTTGTGGTACAAGTGGCTGTCACATACAAGCATTTAAGATCTACACTCTGATGCAAACTTTTCTCCCTACTTATCACTCCCTGTCAAAACAGCTATGTGACTCACCTTGGAATGGATCACAGGTATGAGCTAACATGTTGACAGTGTGAGCAATTAGATGTTTTGTATCACTAGACAAAAAGGTTAAGGTCTCCTGATCATACAAATATACGAGAGTCCTTCCTGGAATGCTCTCATTGTGTGATATGGCTAGAAGGTTCAGTTTCAAGATTTTAATTTACCTTATCTGTAATGAAACTTTAAGTTAGCAGACCATTTCCTCTACCAACAATCTAGGCAATAAGTCTAGTGTTACATGCTTTCCTCCATTCCACAAGCAAAATGTTTTGGAGTTTGTATGTGTGTCATCTGCTCCATAGGTGCAGAGCTTATGTATCTCTTTCCCAGAGAACAAACTCTCATGTATTAGACTACTGGGCAACTTTTTCTTACTGTTGTCTTAACAAACCCTAACATGACCTTTCTTTTCACAGTGGCAGGAATTCATAGGTTTTCCCAGTCGGTAATTTGTAGCTGAAAGTGAAGTCCTGGCCGTACTGTAACATAAAGAATTCTGCTAAGTTTTCACTTTTATAATTAAAGCAAAATAGCATGAAAGTCCTTTTGGATTTGGTATGTGGATTCTAGTTCTAACCAACCCTAATAAAAGACCATTTAACTTGAAGTTTTACTCACTTTTTGCTCTGGAAATTGTTTTATTGAGGTAGCATGAGTGTAACCATAATACAAGGACTTAACAGTGATCTTAAGGATGGCAAAGTCATAAATATTTTACTTGGCTATTACCTTCTTCCATAGAAGTAAGTTTTCTCTATTTTGTTCTTAGGTGCTTCTTTAGATATTTATTGTTTACTGTTAAAGTCTCCTTCATATATTACAGAAGCTATATTGAATTTTCTGTCAGGGCTTATTTAAACTGATGGTGGAATCATCCAGAGAAGGAAAAATGTAGCTGGTATTTAATGATTCTGATCTACATTCAAGAATTGTCAAGCACATTTAAAGGCAACAATCTTCGCTAATATATTTCTATTGGAATTTCAGAAACATGTTTGTGTAAGTATAAAGTCGGTAGAGGACTTCTATTATTTTTCATCTGCTGCAATATTCCTTATTTTGTATCAAAGACTGATAGGAGGTGTATAGGCTTTGAATATCATTAGGCAAAGATTTACCACCTTGGCCTGTAGGCAGAAAACATGACACAGTGAGTTCTGGTCAGTAGAGATGGCCTGAAAAAAAACTGCAGTATGTATAACATTTCCTTCAAAGGACACCTTGGAGATTTAAAATAGAAAACTAAAGAAATTGTATTTTGGATCAGAGGAGTAGTGGCCTTCTAGGTCTTCAAACTCCAGACAGAATTTCTTGTTCCTTCTCGGAAATTCATGGGCAAAACTTTCCCTAGTTACAGAAAATTTATCACATGTTTCATAGCGTATAGAACTGACAAAAAAATCCCGATGTTGGTTTTCACAGAATCACAGAATCACAGAATTGTAGGGGTTGGAAGGGACCTCTAGAGATCATCGAGTCCAACCCCCCTGCCAAACCAGACTCCCTAGACCAGGTTGCACAGGTAGGCGTCCAGGCAGGTCTTGAATGTCTCCAGAGGAGACTCCACGTCTCTGGGCAGCCTGTTCCAGTGCTCCGTCACCCTCACTGTGAAGAAGTTCTTACACACATTAGTGCGGAACATCCTATGTTTCACTTTGTGGCTGTTTCCCCTTGTCTTATTGCCATGCACCACTGAAAATAGTCTGACCTTGTCCCTTTGCCTCCTGCACCTTAGATATTCATAAACTTCATACATTCAAGAGCAATGTCAGATTACAGTATAAAGCTACATCACTTGGGATATACATTGTCTTCTTACTCCATGCTTGGGAAAAGAAAGATCCAATAATTGTTAGGGTCATCTGTTGACAATTGGTTCGTGCCAAATAATACAGTTTGGTAGATGGTTCTAAATACTAGAAAGGATGTCAAGAGATTGAAAGATTACAGTAATGCTTTTGGTCTGTTTTGTTTTTGTCATGTTATTTTATTTCAATATGTTTAATTTAATTTTATTTTATTATTTGTTTTTAAAAATTGCTTTCCTAACAGTGGTTTTGGTTATTTCTCAGTATACTAAGGAGTTTTGTGACCCTTTAAACAATTAGTATATTTTCCACAAATCAAATTATCATTCTTGTGATAACATTCACAAATATTGATCTTACAAAAAACTGCAGAATGTTTTTAGCAGAAAGTGATTTCAATCTCCTAGGTTACTGCACTCCTGTGGAGTAGTGATTTCCGCAATTAACAGATACCTTTATTCTATAAACACTGGCAGATTTAAACAAGGTCAAAAGATGTTTCATTTTAAGCCATCAAGCCTATCAGGATTAAAAAAGTGAACAAAGCAGATACATTCTCTTAGTTCTGGTGTTGAAGAATATAAGAAATAAAAATGACTGTATATTAACCTCTAATAATTTTTTTCTTCCTTCATTTAAAAAAAATACATTAATTATATGTGAAGAAACTTTATCCATTCTTTTATTTCAAAGCATACATTCTTTAACCTATTAAGCATGGATCATTATAAAACAATTCTTAATGAAGCATTTTAGGCATTAGTTCTCATAGGGGACTTCAACTACTCTGGTACTTGTTGGTAAAATGACACTACCAGGTACACAGAATCCAGGAGGTTCCTGCAGTGTGTGTGGAAGATAACTTTCTGACACAAGTGGTAGAAGAGCCAGCAAGGAGAGGTGCGCTGCTGGACCTGGTTCTTACAAACAAGGATGGACTGGTTGGGAATACGTGACCATGAGATAAAGGAGTTGAGGACCAAAAAAGCCTACAGAATGAGGAAAAGAGATCAGGTCTTAATTATACATGTATGGAAACACACTTCTGCACTGTTCAAAGCTCTGTAGTAAGATGTGTTCATCTGGAATTCTTTTCTGCTACTTAAAAAAGAGAAAACACCAGACTGGTTTCACCCTTTCTACATGACAAGTTTCCACTCTTCTGATGGTTGGAAAACTTCTGTTAAAGAAAAACAGGCCTTTCAAAATGATGTGCTTGAAATGGGGCTCTTAAGATCACTGTGAAGATCTTAAAAACAAAAAAGCAGGAAAAAGAAAAGAGAAAAAAAAAGAAAAAAAATAAGCAATCTCTCAGAAATACCAATGAGAATTTCTTCTTTTTAAGATAGATCTACTTGGTTTTCTCTTTAATTTATTATCTCTGCTTCACAAGTGAAGATCAGTGACAAATGCTCCATAGCTTCCTCCCATGCCATGAACCAGAAAGCCAGCTACCTCAAGGGCTTGTATAGCTGTGGGGGTTCTTCTTGCATCTCTCTAGAGACACCTGAAACCTCTGCTTCCTGTTTTTCTCTGAAGTGCCTGTATACAAACACATGCAGCACTGGGAATAAACAGGAAGAATTAGTGATCTGTGTGTGGTCACAGGGCCATGATCTCACTGTGATCATGGAGACATGGTGGGACAGCTTGAATGACTGGAATGCTGTCAGGGATGGCTATGCATGTTTTAGGAAAGACAGACCAGCAGTGTGAGGTGGTGGAGTTGTTCTTTATGTGAGAGTACAACTGGAATGTATTGAGCTTTGCCTAGGGATGAATGATAAACAAGTGGTAAGGGTTTACAGCACACTATGTTTCTTTTACTGAACTCCAGAATAGAACATACTCTCTAACAACTTGGTGTTGAACTTGCAACAAAGAATTTCAGAAATGATCCAAGCTGTTAATCTTTGAAAACAACCTGGTTTATCTGGTTTGTCTCACTACTTTTAGTTCTGCTTCTAGGACTACCATAAGTCAGAAACATAGCACAGTGTATTGTTTCTGCCAACTGAAAGCTTTCAGGGGATGGAAACTGTTTGAGTTCAACAGACTCACAACTAGGATTTTACTTCTTCAGATAAGTTCAGCTTTCTGACAGAGATGTAAAAGAAGTCTTGACATCCTTAGAGCTCCTTTGAGAAAAAGCTGAAAGAAGTCTCAGCAGAGTGTTTCCCCTAACAGTTCTGCTAAAGAGCCACTGCAAGGATTCCCTCTTCTTTTACTTGGTTGCTGCTTTTAATCTGAGCCTCTTGCACTTCACAATTATTTGAATTCTACTGCAGCAGCAATACAATTATGCTTGTGCCTGGCCACAGGCCTGACAAATCTGGATCATGACTCTGTCCAATAGAGCTGATTTCATGGCTTGAACTCAGCTTTGTCAGTTTGAGCTTATTTGGTCATCGTTAGACTCTTGGCCAAACCAGGTTACTACCACTAATTTTCTTTCTCGGATACTAAAGGACTGTCATTGTCCATGATACCCCTGTCTCCGTCTTGTGACTTTTGACTCTGATTGGACTTTCTTTATGAAGAACCGCATTCTGGTTGCTCCCAGCTGGAAAGCACAGTCTGTCAGTATATGTTCATGTTAGAAATATGTGGTCTAAGGGTGTACTCTTAGCCTGTTATTCTTAGCCTCGAAAACCTCTTGACCTGTTCTGATTATTTTGTTAATACCTGCTGTATGCTATGCAGACACTACACATCCTGGGGAATAGCCACATTTTCAGCCCATTATTATATCATTGCAACAGATGAAGTGCAGCCTGCTATGGAATAAAGGTTTTGAACACTGTGATAATGAAGATAGGAAATTCTTCTAGTAATTTCTTCTTGCTACAGCTAATCAGAATACTCCTTGAATCTTCATGTGTGTCTCTATGGTACTCAACTGTGTGCTCCAGATACACTTCTGTACACAGAATAGAAGTGATGTAGCAAGGTATGCGTTCTACTTTCTCTGGAATGTACTGAGCTGAGCATAATCACAGGATTATTTACAGTTGAAAGGCTGGTTAGGAAATGGCTTGTTACTGACTTTCAACCATTAGCATACGGCTTCATATTAATCCATTCTCCACCAGAATTTCATTTAGGAGATAATTTAGTCAAGGGCTAGTTTTCTTGTCATTAAGTAATTGTTCATTGTTTGAACTGATTGGTTACCATTATGTTTGCTGCCATGCATCTGGAAGTGTTCCAGGAAAAAAGAATCAAAGACGTCACATCCTTACTAAGTTTATAGTGCATTTGATTAAGATAAGATAAGATAAGATTTCTATACAGGAACTTATTTCATTAATCACTGATTCTATGATGAACTGACATTATTATTTGCCCATAGGCATGTCTTTCATTTGAAAAATCTATTGCTTCACATGAAGAGAAATGTGAAGATGAGAGAAGTGGGTTAAGAAAATCCAAAATATCAGCACAAAAGCTGGTAATTTTAATGCTTGTCAGCATTAGTGATATATCTTAGGCTTTCCATATTATTTTCTTCCTAATAAACAGTACACATAATTAATCTTTGCAAAAAAAAAAAAAATCTAACATGATTTGGAAGTCTTGAAGTAAAAATTTACTGAGGACATTTGGATTGATTTGCTTTATCGCTTCAAATATCACAGCCTGAGTGTTTTTCAGTAGTAAAACACTGGAGAGCACCAAAGAATTTCAAGTGTAAGAAAGAACATTTTTTGAATAAATTCATATTCTTTGGTGTCTAGTGAAAGTAATGACAAACAAAATCTGTCGATAAAAGAACAATTGAAACAGTAGGTTTCTTAAAGCTTGGGCTCAAAAAAGTGACCATGATATGGACACAATGGTTTACCTAAGAATCCAGTAGATTGGCTTAGGATGCTCTGGATATTGAAGGTGAATAAACAAAACTTGATAGAAATGTCATTGCTTATTTTTCTGTACATCCATAATTCCTACGAAGAACAACCAATAACACAGTTCACTAGAATCTGTCATTTCATCACACTGAATGCTCATTCATACTCATATTAGGATTTATTATCTCTTCACAGCAAGACATTAGTAGGAAATGATATTTGAAACAGTGTTGCTACTGATACACTTAAAATTATGTTTTGCTTAAAGCTCATGTAGAAAACATAAACACAATTATATATTTGAATAATTTACAGCTGTATCTTTCTGCTTTGGTTATAACTTTTTTTTTTTTTTTTTTTTCCCCCCTGATAGTAACCCCACTGGAATAATGAAATAATAAAAGTAACAGTAATTTTCAGTGTGGCTGTCAGAAAATGGGGATGACTTGGAATATTCTGTCCTCAGACAAACATTTTAAGGACTTTCTTAAAATTCATTTATTTCCAGCAGAGAGTAATGATTCATGTGGAGCTATTGCAGGTTTGACTCTTCTGCCCCATCCACAAATAATCAATTAGTTTTATAATGGTAGTCCATCACATGAATTACTGCTTGGGGACTTTGTTAGGTTATTTGTTGGTTCATTGCATGACACTAGTTCTGGAAGACATCATTATGATCTACTATGTCTGTAAACATGAAAGAGGAAGAGAATGTTTAGAACTCATCATAGACCTTAATGCATTTTATCCTACAATGGTTTAATGGCTTGACAAATAGCCCTGAAAATATCTGTCTTGAGAATAGTTTTCAAAGGTTTGTTCCAGAATAGTAGTTTTTGTTGTTGCTTATTGCTGTTGTTTCTTGATTCATGGGAAGCACTATTAATAAATTTTACTCTTAATAAACTCTGCAATTTTCTTATTACAACTCATACTTCATTTCAGTAGAATTCATTGCTGTATTGGTGTTTTCTTTGAAGTAATTTTATCTATATTACAAAATCAACTTCTTTATTAAAAAAAATTCTTTTTCTTGTCACAAATTTTTGAATTAGAGTGGTTTTCTCTTTGTTTACATTTAAAATTTTTGAATTTTGACAATACTGCGTGAAAGTAAGAAGAGCATGATTTTGTGCTCCTGTATTGTGCAGTAACAATATTTACTATATGAAACTACTTCACCTTGTATTTAGAATATCTTGTAGGATTTTCGGATGTTTCTAATTCACTATGAATTGAGTGAAAAAGAAAAGACAACTTGCAAAAAAAAAAAAAAATGCCCCTAATTCTTAGAATTCATATAAATGAAGCCTCTAATAGTAACAAGTTTTCCAGAACTGACATTTTGAAGTTGTCATGACATTAAAACTGTCGTATGATATACTTTTTACAATAAAAATATAGTATAGAGGGAAGTACTATCATCAAAGACCTGAGTGTACACACTGACTCCTTCTCCCCAGTTTTTATCCATGAAAAGGCAATGAGTACACTGAAGTAATAAAAGTTTAAATTCTCCATAGCTCTCCACATAGAATGCAGCTATCTTTGCTCTGTGACTCCTATTTTGTTTTGCGGTGGGTTATCAGGAAACTGGGCAGTTCTGGATGGCAGTAAATGTGTAATGGGCAAATTAGCATTTTCTGATGGAAAATTCTTCAATTGGAAATGACTTTTGACCAGCTCTTCAATAAGTCTGCCTTAATTCCATGCCTGCCCACTGTATAGTAAAATTGATTTTACCTATTCAATAACCTTCCTGCAGTCAAGAGGCAATTAGAGCACACCATATTCTTCACTGCTCTTCAAATTGTGAATCCTACTATGGATCACTGAGAATATTGGCTAAGCCAGGGACAAACTATTATGAAATGGTTTTCAGAAAGTAAGATTTGCTGGAATTGAAACTACAAATCCATTTTGATACAACTGAAAAGAGAATAACTTTTTACATTTTCTGCAGAAAGAGTATTTACCTTTCAGTAATGACTGACACCCTGTTTCAGAACCATGGTAAGCTTTTGTCTTATATACCTGCCAGGTAATATGTGACAAGTTCAGTGTTCCAGCTGAAGTAACATTTTCTAACAGTTGCACTGTTAGAAAATAACAATGTGAACATTTACTCTACTTGTACTTAACTAAGTTGATTGTTAGTAAGTCTGCTGTGCTTAATTGCGATCTACCTCATGAATTCTGAATATGCACAGCTGGCAATCCGTTAATGTATTTGTCTTCCAGATATAACAACAATAAATACTTTCAAATATTGAGAGCAAGGATCTTCAGTCAATTTTACAAACCTTGAACGTCCAAGTAGAAAAAAAGGAAATCAATAAATGGCCCTCAGAGATTTGTTTTCTTATAAAGAAATATCCTGCCAGCACATAAGCGTTAGATTGAGACCCTATCCTCTGGTTCCAACCAATGTGAAGTTTTGCTGAGAAGGGTGGAAGCATACCGTGCTTCTGTGTAGCCTCGCTTTAGTAAAGGTCTGGCCATGCAACTCAGAATCCTTTGAATTTGTAACCATGGTGTGTGCCTATGGGTGTCTGCGAAAGCTAATAGATTTTTATATACTAAGAAGGAAAAACATAACTTTTCACTAGGCCTTGAGGGAAAGAGAAGGTTTCATAAAAAGCAGCCTTCACAAATAAATGATCTCCTGCATTATTTCAATGTACTATACTTTGCTAACTGCTAAACAAATATTGAAAATAACCAAACGCTCTTCTTCCTGAGTGCTACCTGTTGGTACACGTAAATGGGAAAAGGTTATCAGAAAAATTATTTTTCAGGGGTGAATGAAGCATGAAGATAACATTTTAAAGATGGGTCTTTGAGCTGCAGTCTCACCATGACTGCTATTACAAAATCCTTATTCTCTCATTAAAGTGTTTAGACTAGAATTGAGGTACTAAAAGGCCAACTGCTAAGAATATAGGGAAAAGGATGTGTTTCTTCTGTCATCTAAAATAAGAGATGGAATCCATCAGACTCTGTCATGATGAGTTTTGTGTTTTTCATGCTAAATGACCCATAGAAAACAGCCACATGTTTACAATTCATAGAGAGCAAGCACTGAATACTGAAAATGTTATTCAAATACACAAACAGGGTGAGTACATTGTCCCCTAGCCAATGAGGATTTTGTGGAGAAGAGTATGTGTCCAACTCAAAGATCGTTACTTCTAATCTGCTGGGATACACCTGGATGTTTGAATAGCTATGAATCTCTTTTCATTAGAATTGCTTGAACTTTTCCAGAAAGCATACTGAGAAATAAATTATTTTTATGCCCAAATATATATTTATTTGAGATAGGAAAGATCAGATTTCAAAGCCCTGCTCAAGATCGGACAGACACGTTAGATTGGTGCCTGGTGGAGATTTCAGCTTTTTTTTCTCCACACTGTTTATTTTATTATGCTCAATATGGAAGGATATTTCTGAGGAAATTCTGCCAGTCAAATGGAGCAAAATTTAATTCATAAATTACAAAACTTAACATATGTAATAAGTACCGTTTAAACATAAATACTAAACATCACTTAATGATTCCTTTTCCAGTTACTAAATAGCTAGATCCAGTTAACTAGAAGATCGTAATAATTATATATTAAATAACATATAAACTGACAACTCTTACATCGATTTCTTTTTCTTACATTATATTCTTCTGTTTCTCACTATTAATTTCAATGTTAATTTCAATTTTAATGTCCTGTAGGGCAGAGGATGTTATCCATGTGTATTTGGAGATGCTTGCATATACACTGTAACAGTTAATACTAATTGACAATAAAACTTCCAAGAAGTTTTCCTGGATTCATGGTATTAGATATGGAGGCTGGAAGCTGAGAATATTCTCTCTCTAACAGATGATGAGATCATGCCATCTTAACATGAATTGTCTATGTGGTACACTATAGTTTGAAGTAATAAAGTCTGATCATGTAAAATAATACTTTAGTGTCATGTATATACAAAACAAGCTACGCTAACAATTGGTGAATGCAGTTTGCTGTGGACTTACCCCAGCTGGAAGCCAAGCTCCCAGAAGCTGCTCACCTGCTTCTCCCTTCCTCAGCAGTCTAGGGGAGAAAAAGAGGAAGAATGGGTGTGAGAGTTAGTGGTTTGAAATCACATACCAAATACTGTTATGGGTGAAAAAAAGATTCAGCTTGGGGAATTCAACTTAATTTAATTTTAATTATCATGAATAAGTACCAATTATATTGAGAAACATAAAAATACAAACATTTTAATTATCCAAGCTCTTCCTTTTCCAGACACATTGCATTCCAGAAATCTCACTTACTCCCTTGCAGTCACTTGCTCAGCCCCTGCAGTAAAACAAAGAGTGGCCCAGGGGCTTGAGATTACCCTACTCTACTTCATTTCTCCATGTTCCCCACCTCATTTTTTTTTTTTCAATTCATTTTAAATATGTTTTTACCATGTCCAGCGTTGTGCAATCCCTGGCCTCTTACCACAGAGGCCACCCTGCAACCTTTCACTACCAATACCTTGCTGTTTATACCCAATGCAATAGCATGTTCTGAAAGAAAATATCCTTCAAAGCAAGCAGTAACAAAAAAGCAAAATATATGTAAATTACATGTAAGGGAACTACTAAATGGAAATATTTTTTCCTTTATTTCCCACTTATTCACTTACTAAAACAGATCTAACTTCCAATAAGGATTTAATTTCTGGTAAAATCTAATTTCTGATTTTAAGATGTTTTTTCTGAACTTTAATATGTTTCTTCTAAACTTTAATATGCTTATTCTGAAATAGAGAGTGTTGATAATGCTTGGGTACCCTCCTGATCTCAACAATCAGTTAGTAAAAAGAGCAGTACCAGGAGAATAATATCAAATAACAAAATCAAGTCATTGCCAGTAACATAAGTACTTCCCAAAATTGCAGTGCCCACAGGGGAGTTATGTTCTCCTTCTAACAGTAAATGAGACCAAAACATTATAGTTTTTTTACATTTGTGGAGACAGCAAATTTATTTTTTTCAGTAGCAGAATGCAGGTGAGAAGGGACAGAAAGATGTGCTTTGCAAAGGAGAAAACTGAAGATTTCAATCCTGTGATAGCTACTACAGATCAGTTTGTCACTGAAATGACAAAGGGCAAGTTCTTTAGATTTTTATATCAGCAGGTGTGAGAGTTTTCTCTGAACTGTTTTTTTCTTTATCTTTTATCACACACACACTGACAAAACCCTCAAACATTCCAATCAGAGAACATTAGAGAATTTTTTTCCACTGGATGCCAAAATTTGTGGCTAGTGACAGATTTCTGTCGCTTCAACATCGGCAGTGGTTATAAAAAAAAAGGTGTAATATCAGCATTGCCTCTCATAAAGAAATATTAATTATTGATGTTGTATTTACCTCTGGATTATTCTAACTTAATACTTTCAAGGCTCTCTGTGGAAAGAATAGGGATAAATATCAAACAGTAAGGTGTAGGGGTGTAAGGTGTATGAGACACTGAACAAAATATTCAAGGAGTCTAACAGAAAAGCACCCTGTCGCTATCTGTGGGATAAATAATTTCTCCAGTTCCTTGGTGTTTTTTAAGTTTTAGCTCATATATGGGCCATGAAAATAAACTTGAAATTGGAAAGCTGATTTCTGTAATGCAACTAGATTTCTGCTTCATCTACTTATGTTATCTGCCAAAAAATAAAATTCAACATAGCTGGAATCATTTTATTAAACCTTTAAATGTTTAGGCATGTGAAATTTGGGAAAATGGATTTTCCTTATCACATTTGTAAAGAATAGACTGTTCATTATGTTGTACAGCAGATTTAGCTGTGAAATTATTCGGTGTGGTTATGTTAAGCTAACAAGCAAATAACCAGGATGATAGATTTGAGGAGTTTATGTTATTTATTGAAGAAAAATTGTACAACTTAATATGAAAAGCTGACAGATGTGAGAACAGTAATAAACTTATTGAATGCTTTCGCTTCATTAGTTAGAAAGATGAAAGAAACCATATTTCCTCCCGCAGTTATGTTACTCTGAAAACAATAAAAAATAGAGAACAAAATGTGTTTGCTCATTCAAGAAATAAGCTTCATTCTGCAAGACAGAACAAATATAGACAAAATATCTTCTCACAGACTGAAATTGGTAATAGTTTTCTGGAATTAAGTAGCAATTTGTTTTTAATAACGAATATGTCAGGTTCTGTTGATTTGAAAAAAATGTGATATTTCTCTTCTAGAAGTTGTGTAAATTTCAAGCGGATCCAAAAGAGAATTTTTCTGCCATCTTGATATTTACTTGGTCTGAAATTTGATTCTGCATTTCTTTGGTCGATGATCAAAGAAAAGAAGACTGAATTTGTTTGTGAAGAGTTTCGTTGTCCCTGCAGTACAGAGTACAGTAAAACCCAGTGTTTAATTGATGAATGAATAAACATGATTCTGAGACCACTATTGAAGAAATTTAAGAGAAAAAATGCTATTTAAATGTTTATTTTTATTGGAGTGTGAAATTAAAATCATATGGTTATAATTTGTGGTTTCGTAAGTCCACATAGATCAAGATAAACTTTAGATGAGTTTAAGGTCTTTTATACCAAGAATTTGCTGGATGGACCCTCAATCTAAACTATTTACATTACTTGTCAGAGGCTCAAACCTCAGACGGATTTTGGCATACTCGTAACACAACCTCTTGGATATATTCAATTATTTAACCAACTATAAGTACTTTTTGTGGAAAGGTAGGTATTGATCAGCATGTTGCTGAGCATCTGAAACAAGTTTACACTCAGAATCCTCATACGGATTTCTATACAGATGTATAGTTATTATATATGGGTATAATATTATAGCATTATTATTCAGATGTATTAGGTTCATTTTATTTTCACAAGGGCAAAACTTCAGGTAATCCTTTCTTGCAAGTAGACTTGATGTTCACTACTCTGTTCTTACTGTCTGTCCAGTTATGAACATTCATTGGCACTTTAAAAATTCCAAGTTATCCCAGCTCATTATAAAGGATCCTAAATGATTAAGGTTACTTTTTTAAGGATAGGGATTTGAATTTCACATTATCTAGTTTAATATTAGGACTTGAGCTGAAAGAGCTAAGTTAACAACCCACTTGCATTTACTACCTTAATCGGTATTATAAGTTTAATGAGAAGACAGTTGAATCATCCATCTCTTCCCACTACATACAAAGTGACCTATGGTTATTATAATCCTGACATAAGTGCATTGGCCTCAATATTTGAGAAATCAAACTGACAAAGAGTAATGCCAACACGTTTTTTATGCTTAATACAATAGAAAGGATTAACTGGAAGGGATATAACACCAAAATATGAGCAACTGATCCATACTTCATACTATGCACACACACACACAAAGAAGAAAAGAAAAAGCAAACAACAGAAAAACAACAAAACAAACCACCATAAAATTGAAAGTCTCTAAACTTTACCTGGAGGTGAAACTGCTTCTCACATTTAATTAGCTGAATGACTAAACTTCTACTGATTATTTAAGAGCATAGATCTTTCCAGTCTCAAGAGTCTGACATTTATCTATCAATCTTCCACCCTTAATCAATCAGAGATTTTAAAGAATCTATGCAGTAAAAACAATCACATCAAGGTGGAAAAACATGTTGAAAAGATCATTTATGAAAGGAACAGTTAGCTAGCATTTGTACGTGATTACCAAGTACTAATGTATTGCATTAAGTTAGAACACAGAAATCATAACTGAGAAATCCAGAAGCGAGTGAAGATCTTTTAAGCTTCACAATCTTAAATGGCCATTTTTTGTGTACAAGGATGATTTTTCTTTACTTAGTGGAGCCACTCATCTTCCCATTTCTGTTATCTCATTGCCAACAGTGCTCAAATAAGTGACTAAATAGAATAATTTAAAATCCGGTTTGATCCTGCCTGATCTCTCTGACCTCACTTCTACCTATGTATCAGTAATTGATTGGTAAATTAAGATGCAACTGTGTTTATCTGAAATCATGGAACTTATTATTTTATTTAAATTGATGTTTATGTAAACAGTGGTACTAGCCACTGTTGGTACAGAAGTAAGTAAACAGCTAGATATTATTAAAGGACCGTCTTGATTGACTTTGAAAAAAAGATCTACATATGGAGTATACTGATGGCATCTTCTCAGTTTCTTATTTTAGGCTGTGAAGAAGTTTCTATATACTCTCACCTGTTGTCACCTGAGCTTTATTTCTATCTCTACATTGCTGCCCATCATGAAGTTCCTAATCCTTCTTCCTTAACCTTACCTGACTAAGGTAAATTCAGCTGGCTGAGTCAATTATAAAAACTGTTATGAATACAGCTAGAAGCTGGCTCATTGAAGCTAATTTTATGCTAGGATTTTTCTCCTGCTTCCCTATCCTGTAGCTGTATCTGTACCTGGTCATACCTCCTTGATTTTGACCCTGACAAACTGGTTAGCTTGATCTTAGACCTGCGTCATCATGATAGACCAGTACTGCCCTGAGGCTGATCATGATCACTGCTGATACACTGGATCTTTATCCCAACATTCTAAGTCAATGATGTAAATCCTTACTGTTGCCTGCTTTACTATAACCCTCAGGTTAATTAAAAGCAGCTCATGAAGAAAGGAAGGACAGTTGTCATCTCTAATTGCTCTCAGTCAAGAAACTGAATTGCATTTGGCTTGGATTCACCAGCTGAACTTCTAGAAGTTGAGATCTACTCATGGCCCTAACATGTTAATGATACTGATTTCCTACTCATGATACTGATCATGTCTCATTATGTTAGTTCATTTAAAGGCCTTTGTAAATAAATGAAAATAAGTAATTATTTTTTTTTACAGGATGATGTCATAGCAGAATGTAGAACAATTTACTCTTGTTATGTTTATAGTGACAGCAATTTTAGCTCATTTCCTCCTGACAAGCTGTCAAAACACCTGTAAATCCTATGTATTGCTATTATGTACACCTATCCGCAAATAGAAGCATTTGTGTATGCTAACAGGTACACCTGACAGGTAATTATCCAAAAAAGGTTACATTCTTGGAAGAAGAAAATGAAAATTGAACAATTAAATATGGTTTGATTTCAAATACTATTACTACTGATGATGTTATCATGACAATTACATTATGTATCAATTATGTATCAATCAAATATCATACTCATTGAAAAAAAATCTTTTACAGTGAGGATGGTGAGGCACTGGAACAGGTTGCTCAGTGATATGGTTATGAGGTGGCTTCCTGTTTGCTTTAAAGAAACCTAATATTTCCTAAATAGCAATTAAATATTTTGGTTATGGTTTGTTTTCTATAAATTCATATAATATCCTGTAGCCAAAAGAAGATTTTTTAAATTATTTTTTAAACCCAAAGTCTGCAATGGACTGATAGAATATTATTTTGGACTTTGTTTTGTAACTTTTGATAAATAACTGACAAAAGATTTTTAAAAACTTAAGGCATTTTCAAGTTTTGTCATCAGACTTCTTCGATACACTGGTCAAAATTCATCTTAAAAGAAGTTGGTTGTTATGGTTTTCATACAGGCATTCCTGCTGAAAGGCTGGAATAGAGCATCACTTTCTTATTTTGGAATCTTCTTCTAATTCCTAGTTTTGAAAATTTTTCCTTTTCCTATTTATCCTTTCATCTTAGATTGCATGTTTCGTCCTTCTCTAGTGTGAGAAGCATAGCTTTTGAATAAATAAGACTAAAGCCTTTACTTTCTTGGTAAGATAGGTTCTTTATCACTCTATCACATCAACTTCTGTTGGTGCACATGTATGTACATTAATAATGCTATTTGTTTTACAGTTAAGATCTCACTAACCACTGTCAGTTAATAAGCTTGTAGTGCAAATTCTTATAAATCCCCAAAGGCATAATCTTCCTCTCTATAATTTATCTGATTCTCTATCACTCTCGTCATCATGTTTTTTGGTCTCTTCATGCATGATATCCTAATATTTTTTCCAAATGGTTTCAACGCCTGAGTTATCAACACCTTCATGAGCAATTGCAAGTTAATTTGAATTCCCGTTACCTTTTAAGAACTCATAGAATCATAGAATCCTTAGAGTTGGAAGGGACCTCTGCAGGCCATCTAGTCCAACTGCAATGAACAGGGACACCACAGATCGATCAGGTTGCCCAGGGCCTTATCCAGCCTCACCTTGAAAGTCTCCAGGGATGGGGCATAACCACATCACTGAGCAACCTGTTCCTGTGCCTCACCATCCTCACTGTAAAAGATTTTTTTCAATGAGTATGATATTTGATTAGCTGTCACACAAATATGAAATAGAATAAAAAATCAGTAAGACAATGAAGAAATTGTAGGGATTGGCTTATTTTAAAGCAAAACAATTATTCTATTGTATTTGAATTAATTATTGCTGAAGGACTTAGTTCTCCTCTCAGGTCATGATAAACTCTAGTTTTATATTAACACTGGTAATCTAAAAAGATGTTCACTTAAGCAAAGCTAGGACATACAGTGTAGCTTACTTTTCAAGATCTTAAGACTTACACATATATATGTTTATGTATATGTTAATGAAGGTAATGTCCATGTTTTTAATCCTAGCAATTTATTATTCCTAGTCAGATATTCATGACCTGCATATTTATTTGCTTGTTACAAACACCTGCAGTTCTGAGTAGACTAATATGTCTCTTGTCAGTGTCATCATCTAACCAAAATATTCCCCAAAGCCGTCATTATGTTTTCCTTACACTAAATGTTATGTCAGTTATCATGACTAAGCATTGCAATGTACATTTTGAAAATTACTTTCTCTTTATGCAGTGGCTGATTACGTCATGGAACATAGACTACAGATGTTACAAAATTTAATAGACAAAAAAGAAAACTTTATTACATTATTTTTCTTTAACGTCTCAGTGATGTTAAATGTTACTGTGGAGACAAAAACCTTTTACTCAGTGAAGGAAATGACATTGCTAATAACACTAGTTCAATTCTTCTAGATGTGAGCCTTAAAAAAAATCTTTAAGCATCATCATGTTAAAAAATAATCCTCAAGGAGAGAAGCTGAATATTGACTAGAATTTTGTCTAAACACTAATTAAAGCTCTTTCATATCTCTTCACACACATTTTTTCTCTGTAGCTACATTAGATGGATGTAAATATATAGAATTAGGTTACTTGATTTCTAACCTTCCTCACCAGGTAGAGAACATGGTAGGAAAGGAGGTAAAGGTTATGCAACTGATTCACTGACGAGCTAAGAAGTAATTTCTGAGGAATATAATCTTATCAGGAATATTTTACTATTGGTTTATTCCAGAGTACTGGTCCATTCGACATGTAGCCATTTATCGGGGAGGAAAGGGAAAGGAGATACATCAAGATCTAAGGAGGGGGTGTCTGAGACTGGTGAGGAATGCATTGTCTCAAATCAACACAAGGCAATCAAAACACTTTGTGGACAGTTTTACATTTGAAAACATTTCTTTGGAGCTGTTTGCTTTTGAATGGGAAGACTCAGGAATGTTTTCAGGCTGAAGACTTGGCTGGGAGCAAGTGTTAGAAGCTTGATGCAGGAGACTGGGAGATGATACCACTGTATCCTGTGAAGGCAAGACACAAGATGTCATCTCCTTGCTTTCTCTTATCTCTGCTGAATTAAACTTACAAAGCCTGGAAGACAGGGACCAAAGAGTTCCTGCTGAGATCCCCAAAGCCAGAATCCATCATTCTGAAAGAGCAGGCTTGACCACTCTGGACCATAAGTAAGAGAATGTGAGTTGTTAGTCATCAACTTACTGCCACAACCTTGGACAACCCGACTATGGATTGGATTGAGGAGTGGTGAACCTCTATGTTGTATATCTGTCTGTTCTTCTTGCCCTCTTTTTTATCTTTTTCTTCTTTTACTCTTTCACTCTTTGTAGTTTCTGTTGCCTAATACCATCATACCTGTAATGCTTATTAATCGTTATTAGCAAATTAGCCGATTTTAACTCCAAGTAGAGTATTTTGTTGTTAAGAAAGCTCTCATAAATTGATGCATATTGGTCTTCTGAGTCTTGGATGACCCTACCGCTGTAGCGACCCCTGCTGACTAGGGGAGGTGTGACTCAGGAGAATCGAAAAAGATTCACCTTCCTTGAAATCCATTGAGCGGGATGAGACGGGGGGCTGGAGCAAGTGCAGTATTCTTTCCTTTACCTCTGAGGACAACAAACTGATGAAATGAAAAATATAGCCCATATAGATCATAGGCTGCTGTCAGAAATGTGATGGCCTAAAATTCCATCCTCTCTAGAACTGTGTGCCATACAATAAAGAGTAACAAGCATGCAAGGGCAGAGTCAGGCAATCCTATTTCCCACGTGAAGTGGAATACTGCAAGAGTTGATAAACAACATATTTCATCTTTAAGCTCTCGTGTTTACTCACTAATACTTTAATAGCTGTGTTTTCTCTACTTGTAGTATGTGGTTCTCACAAAGTATATGTGCTCAGGATTTTTGTTTCGCAGGTCCTCAGTTCATCCCAACATAGAGTTGTTCTGAGGCTAAAGCCATTATATCTAAAGATCAACTCTGCCAAAATACCAGTCACTGGATTTCACCATGTCTCTGACAGCGAGTTTGAAAATCTTCTGTTATCATACACTCTTCTTTATTGCCTACACCCTTGTTGTGGTTTAACCCGGCTGGCACCCAAAACTTTGCTTCTTTCCTCCTCCCTGGGGGATGATGGAAAGAACTGGAAAGAAAACGGAACTTGTAAGTTGAGATAAAAACTATTTACTAAATCAGAAAAAAAGAGTAGAAAATAAAACTGGAATTAAAAACATGAAGATAGCAATACGTGTATATGCATATACACACATCCCCACGATGCAATTACTTGTCACCTGACACCTAGCTATCAATACATCTGCTTGCTGACTGATATGCTGCTGGGAATGCAACATCTCACCACCCAGATGATCCCTGCAAAGCGGCCAGGCCCTGACTAACCCTCCACAGCTTTATAGCCTTCTTCATGATCCAACATGATATGACATAATCCCTCGTCCAATTCAGGCCATCTTTCCTAGCTCTGCCCTGCCCTCTGCAGCCAGTCTGTAATGGTGGCTCAACCTCGTCTCCCAGGATCAGGCACGTAGCCATCACTCAGCAACAGCCAGAAGATGGTTGTGCTAGCAACACTGTCTCAGCTGAAGCCAAGACAGCTTGATGAACATCTATTAACTACTTTTTTTTTTTCTTCTTCTTCTTTTTTTTTTTTTTTTGTAAATAGAGTCTCTCTAAGACTTGTAATGTAATGCTTGTTTAATAGCAATTGTTGGAGTGGATCTCATTTGAAATCGTAAATGAAGCAGATCACATGCATCTGCCTTAATTGTTACAAGGAAGTTAAATGGAAACACCTGAGTTTCTATCAGGCTTTCCACACTACTCATAAATGCTGTGACCCCATTTCAGGTTATGTTCTAGCCATTTCGTTGTCTTTGTGGCTTTCTTGAATTGGGTAGAGAATTACAGCTGTTCTTATACATCCTCTGCATTAAAAATATCCCTTTCTTTCTGGTGATCTTCTTTATACCTCAGTTCATTTTTCACAGGCAGTGCAAGTGTGAACTGAAATTGAAAGAAACTGTGAAGCTGAAATACCTTCTTTTAAATGATTGATTTTAAGCTATATCAATGTTTATAGATCTATATGGCAGTTATTCTTTAATCCCAAATACAAAATCAGCTGTTGCCTGTATTCAGCTGTACTAAAGGGGAAAAAATTGAATTTACATACCATTTCTGTCATTTACCAGTCACAGAACATTACTATAGATAAACACATCATAAATATATGTACTATAAACACTTCTATAATCGGCAGCCGTAAGTAATTTATAAGGAAGTGTTGAAAAATGGTTCTATAAGTAATATATAGTATATGACTGTTATGCAAAATACTTGTAATGTTCACACCAGACCATAGTCTTTCACTGATTTTGATATCTGTACCATATTCAGTAGATCTGTTGATATCCCTACAATATGCCTGATGGATTGCAATAAGAAATTAATTTCATACATGAAGATGTTATTGAATGTGTAAGCTTAGATATTACATGAATGAAGCAACCTTCATGATACCTACATTATTTCTTGAAAACTGTTGCATCTTCTTTAAATGAAACCAAAGCAAAACTCAAGAGTTAAGAAAAATTCCACAGGTGAAGAAGGAGAGAAAGCAAACTTATTTAACACAAACAAACAAACATAAATAACAGTGGTTCTTCCAAGGATTAGAAATAGAACTACAATAACAAATTAACAAATACCTCATTCTATTTTCTTTCATTCACAATTTTAAACTTTTTTAAAAAGTTTTTTGACTGAAATTCAATTCTGCAAACTGATCAACATTAACCTGGAAGTTAGAAGAAGTATATAAATAGTGTCTTTATAACAACTTTCAGCATAAGCTACCCAACACATATAGAATAAACAAACTCACGTCTAAAATTTTTTATGTTAAATAATTTCATTGGAAGGAAATTGATAAAAATTCCCACCTATTTCAAGATTAAAGAGAAAACTCACTGATGAACATTTTGCAATTTTCACATCGTCATACAGTTCATGTTAATAAAAGGTGCTAATTTCATTAATATTGCCCCCAAATATGAACAAATATCTGAACAGAATGAATATTACAATTAATATCCTTTTAAAAAGAAAAAAAACAGAAATGAAATTTCTGATTCTATATTTCTTCCCTGCTATAAGTTTTTAGAGTTTTAGAGTTGATCCTATTACTGTTTCTTTGTTATTTGTTCAAAAGTGCAAAGCAATGAAACTTCTATTGCTTTCTCAAGTACATTATTTTGCAACACAATAAAACTCATACAAGGAAAATTTTTTATATTAAAACAGAGCACTAAATATCCATTTTATTGAGGTTTAATAATTCTTCTTCAATAAATATGCTCCTTTCAACTACTGCAAACTCTTACTGTTCCCAAACCTATATTTACCACTTGTTCAAGGGCATGTTTATATGTTTATATGGAACAGATTTTCTAATTTTTTTTGTAATTTGTTTTCTTTTTATTATTATTCTCTGGGCTTTTGCTAGCTCATTTCGGTTTATGCTTGGCAGGTCTTGGTTTCTTCAACCACTTATCACTAGATACTTTATGAAGCTATATAACACAACTGAATGAGCTTTATTATATATTTATTTATTTAAGTCATAGGCAGAGCACATCCAGAGCACAATTTAGTCTACCTCAGATCTGAATCTCCCTTCTAAGTGCCTCAGTCTCTGCATTTTCTAGGGGACATATATGTTTTAAGTTTTTTTCATCTAATATATATATATGTATACATATAAATAAAAAAGTAATTTCTAAACAGGAAGAAGTGTTAATGATTTGAAAGATAAGTGAATAATTTTTCCACTCACTTTAAAAAAAAAAAAGACTGGTATTTTCAAAATGTAAATTGTTACCAGGCAATACAAAGATTTAAAGAATTTAAAGACCGAAGCTTACAATTTCTCCAGTGCATACAAAAATAAATGAATGACACTCACTATTAACTCTAAAATTTGATATATCTAACATATGTCATCTCCAGACTCTCATAAGTGATGACAGAGTAATCTAGAGCTACCCAAATCCACACTACACTGTCACCAAATGGCTTCAATATCTGAAATCATATTTAATTAAACAGTTAACATCACTTATGATATGATAGAAGCCAAGAAATAATCAATTCAGTCTTGAGTAACTGGTTTAAAGCAGAAGATGCTTTCAAATCACAGCAGTTTATTTTGAAGCTACTGCTGGCATATCCTATCTCGTTTCTACATGAAACATTGTACAACAAAGAGGTTAATGCACGAAAGTCCATAAATATAAGAAAATCAGTATTAAAATCTTCATATATTTTGCAGTAAGTGCATATTTATTTCCAGTTTCAGGTTATGAATACAAAGGGATGTTGGGAAAAGTTGTTCTATCTTATACATACTGAGTCTATTTCTTGTCATTAACAAATACGATCCACATTATATTAAAATGCGCAATGAAGTCAAATTTGGCCAAGTTATTAATTTAATATCATATCTGCATTGCATCTGAGGATAATCAGTGAGTTAGAAAAGAAAAAAGAAAAAACCTTGTGATACAGTGTAGTCACATTGCATAATTTTCGCACAACAGAATACTGTGAAGATTTCTGTTGCCATAAGAGAAACAAATGTTCCTATACTTAGATTACAAGGTGATTTTAAATATTAGATAATATAAAAACATAAATAAAATAAATAAAATAAAAATAAAGTAAAATAAAATAAGCCAGCCATTATGGACCAAAAATGCTACATTGTTACAGGTGACTGTGTGCATTCACATCTATTTTTCTAGGATTGTTTTATATTATAGAGTTTAAAATTTGAGTAGAATTTCCTATTTTCAGTTTTTCTTAAAAAGATGAGGATTACTCGCTTTTCATTTTAAAGTGTTTAGACATTGGGTAAATTTGTTTATTTGTTTGTTTTCTCCCTATTCCTGATTTTCAGCTTTTTTCTTCCTTTCACACAGCCGTGCTCTCTGACATTGTTTACAGCAGAATCTCCCTCACTGCATTCTATAGTATGTATGAATGCATCATAAAAAGTAAGCATAATTTATTGCAGATCATTTCAAGTTTGCTTAGGGTATAATTCATCCCTGTGTAAAGTGTGCTACTGCTGAACTCTTGATAGTTTTCCCATATATCTTCCCTTCAAAATAAATAAATAAATAAAATGGTTTAAAACATGGAACTAAAAATGAGCCTTTTAGCTTAGGACCCTTTAAGAAGCAAGTTGATAATTTCAGATTCCTCTCCAAGTCTGTGTTTCTGTAAACATAGAAATGTAGTTTACTAGATACTCAGAGAGGACACTGGATAAGTGTTGCCCCAATTTTTATATATGCTGTTTCTGTTTCTTATTCAGCTGTTTGTGTGTTTCATGTTTCTAATTGTACCCACAAGTTAATCTTTGCTTTTCCTTAATTTTCTGTACATACAATATATTTTCTTTTTTTTACGTATGACTCTATCTTCTGCATCCCCTCAATATTCCTAATATTCCTAATCCTTCTTTAATTTCCTTACTATCCATACCTTTCTCTTTCCTTAAAATTTGTCTAAAACAGCAGATGAGAGAATGATACTGTTTCTCCTGTCAGCCTTATTATAATAATAAAACATGGAAGGAGTCTGTCTTTCCCAAGAAAACCATTTCATTCAGATGCAAAGGAAACCATCCTGACAGAGAGCAGCTCTGGTTCTGTGGTATGCAGTAGTATCAGCGTCCATTTCAAGAAAAGTTAAACTTAGCGACATAATGAAAATTAAAACTTTAGGGAAAAATAAAATTATGAGCTTGGCAATTCTGTGAAAATTGTTCCAAGACTAAAATCAGCATCTGAGATAACATTTGTGCTATGATTTGTCTGATTTTACTGATTTTCTGGTTTTGTTTGCAAGTTTGTTTCCTTGTTTACTTCACTTACTAAAGCTTTTCTTTATATCCATGCAAACTGAAAGATATTGAAGCGAAAAGTGAGATACCCAATTTATTCCATGATCTCAGGCCTTAAAGAAATTTCTGCAAGCTTGTCGGCACTTGTCCCGTTAGAGAAATTCTCAGTCAGTGTGGCATCAGAATAGTAAGTCTCTTATTGTGTTTTACACACATCTTATATATCCTTCACTCGTAAGCAGTAAATCCACTCACGGTTAATTATCCTTAAGTTCTTCCCAACAACATAGATAACAAACAAAGGGTTCCTTAACTGTCCCAGATGTGACCACATTAGCTGTGCATACTAAAGACTTTTCTGTTTACACCTTAGCCCTGTCTCCAGACTCCGGAGGCCTCATAGCGATAAGATCTACCAGAGTCTGTTGAGCTCTTTGTTGTTAAATCTCCCCCCACACAAGCTGTGTAAAATTCGTAATGAAATCACTCATGACACTTTGTGCTCTTTATTTGAATTGTTTAACAGACATGGGGGCAAAATGCACAGTTTCAAACCATTCATGATCATTTAAAAGTGACTATTTGACAGTTCAGCAATGTTTCGTATGGATTTTGAAGTGCAATCTCAGAAATGCACAAAGTAATTGTGTTGACTTCTCTAAAATGTGATACTATTGTGTTATGAATAAGGGTCTTGTCACAAATATATTACTGCTAAGGAAGAGCTTTACATTTGATCCAAATTTTCAACAAAAGTATTATTGTCTGTGGATTTTGTAAACAAAACTGTTGTGTGGTATCTCATGTGAACAGAGGTTTTCATTTGGATAAGATGAGCTATCATCATCTAGAATGGGGACCAGATTAATTGCAGTGACGTCAAATCTAAAGCTTGAATCAGTGATACCACAGCAGCATAAAATTGCTGCAGTTCTAAAAGGATACACTAACAGTACAAAGTTTGATATAGAAATATATACCACTGTTGTGATAAGACGTAAAGTCGTTTGTTCATTGTATGAGGTGTTATTTGTGTAAGAACAGACTCACGGCTAGGGATGGGAAGATTGGGAGCCTTCTTTATGACTGTTTGTTCATTGTAAAGGGAAGTGCTAACGACCTGGCGGTTGGGGGTACAGGCTGCAGGCAAACATCCTGATCTGGTGACTACACTTGTAAGAACGTGAACATCCTGTTTCGCCACTTCGCCTCCCCCACCCTAGATTGAGCAAACCAAGGACAAGGAAAACTGTGATGACACCTAACAACAGGGAAGCAATAAAGCGATTTGATGAACAAAATCAGGATAAAATAGAAAAGGGGGAATTGTAATAAGTAAAAGGGTGAGATTTGTTAATCAACTCGAAACTTAAGGATTGTTTTGTAAAAGCCCCTCCCCCCCCCCCCTCTTGGTGATGGTTGTTAGGCAAATCGAGGACTGCTTTGTAAAAAGCTAAATCGAGGATTGCTTTGTAAAAAGCCCCCTTGTCAGAACATCAGGAAACATAAACAGTGTTGCAACAACGGGAACGGCTGGAGGCGGTGAAGATAACTACGAACCTTCATCCCAGACGCCGACCCCCCTAGCAACGGCCCGCATACACTGGAAGGTCACGTATACAGGAACTAAGGACTGTATAAAGACGGGACTCAAACCTCACTCAGATTGCGCGCCGTTTGTGGAAGCTGCGACTTCCCGGCCGCCCAGCGTTGCGTTTGCTTGTGTTTTTGCTTACTCAATTAATAAAACATTTTTTCGAACCGATTTGATGCGGTCTAATTTATAACAACCGTGTTTAAAACAGGAAAAAATAATTAGCTTAACTGCTTGTCCTAGACTATCAAAACAGTTCTGAAGAATATATATCAAGCAACATAAATGCTACTACACTGAAGATAACAACAACAGCAAAAAAAAAAAGAAAAAAAAAGGATGATATTCAAGATTTAAGCAGCTTTGATTAACCTTTCATCTGTTTCATAGCTTTGATATTACTTCTCTTCTATGTCACTTGGTTTTGATCCCCTTACCTCTCACTTTTCCTGACTTTATAAAAGTAATTTTAACCTTTTTTAGAATCCTAACATTACAAAAATCAGGATGTATTTTGGATATGGATGGTACAGCCTGAAGTGGCAGCCAAAGTTCTGTCTCTGTGTGCATTCCTACAAGAAAATGCAGAGTAATACAGTCTTAAACAGAATAAAAGTTGGGCTGTGCTTGAGAATGATGGATAGGGAAATTTTTATGAAAGATCAATTCTGAGTAAGAGGAAGCCTTCGGTTCTCATAAATGTAGTTACTTGGATGGGAAAAATTGTGTTTGCTGTTTATGGTAAAGTAGCTGACAGCCCTATGAATGTAACACAGTTCAAAAGTAAAATACATAAAACATGATAACCTTTCATTATTTCTGTAGATTATATGAGACAATTCATACATATCAACATTGTAAATATGTTTCATATACATAAACAAGCATCCCTCTCTGGGAAGTTGATTATTTCTGAACTTTGAAGAGACAAAGAAGGAGAAATCCACTGACATTCTTTAAAGCACTCATAACCCATTTTTATTGTTGTTTTTGTCATTGCGCTTGCTATTTGTATATGTTTTTGTTACGATTTTTTCTTTTGTACTTTTAAATTCTGTGGGCGTGAATGCTTAGAAAACGTCAGAGACAACATCACCAGTAGTTACTGATACAAAGGGCTTAGTTCTCACTTAAACTTTTATACAAACTAACAAGTGAGAATTAGAGTAAAGCTTTTTGAAGTTAGTCCATTTTAAGATTTGTGGGAAGATTATAAATCAGACAGAAACCTATCTCACTGTTTTGTTTTGAAGAGGGTTTGTGTCTTTCTTGTGAAGTTTTTATTTATTTATTTATTAACCTCTGGCAACCAAAAAGTACTAGTCTACAGTCTCCTTTGACTAGATACATACGTAAATAAGAGCGTTCCATTCGCAACAAATGTGTTGCTGTTTTGAGGTTTTCATTCAGCATACTGAAAGGAGCGCACTGGAAAATCACTACCACAAATTTCCAAAGCAGAGCGAGTAAGAAGTAAGAAATAATATGACTGTGAATGGAGTGGAGACAGAAAAGAAGTTATGTCTAAGATTATTTTTGTTTATAGTGAAAAAAAACTTAGGGATTGAGAAATGAGAGAAAAAAGAAGATATAGAAGAAATAGATGTCTGCCTGGTAGGGGAATGCTTCAGCATTCAGTACTGATTTAATATTTTATGCTAACTTTATCACTATTTCACATCGGGACATTGTTGGACGTGTCTGTGTTTTTTGATTAAATGTATTTTTATATTCTTTGTGAACTGTTATTAACTCCAGGAAAAAGAATGGAAAGTCTACTTTAAACAATTTTATTATTTTTTCAGGTATAGGAGGAAACCGATAATTGGTGAATACCTGCAGGATCATGTTGTATCATGAAGAATTGTTCTCTTAGAAGCACCCTCTCACACTTCCTTTAATGCATGGCCAGGTAGGTCCAGGAAGAGAAATGTTTACTAACAAATTAGCATACACCCTCACAGAGAAAGATTTTGCTCAGCTCTGCTTTTATTATGGCTTCCTAGCTAGGAATATATTTAGGAAAGACAGAAATGACTGTTTTCTGCTTGTTACCTCAATTAATGTATGATTGCCTTGATGAGTTTGAGCAAATAAAACTGAATCTTAGAGTCGTGGAATCATTCAGATTGGAAAAAACTTCTAAGATCCTCTAGACCAACTGTAAATCCACCACCACTGTGTCCTCTAAAACCACGTCCCTCAGTGCCACCTCTACATGTGTTTTGGAAACTCCCAGTTACACTGACACTACCACTTCCCTGGGTAGGATGTTCCTGTGCTTGACCACTAATTCGAACAAAATGAGTGAGTGTGTCAGTCGTCATATTCTGCATGATTCCATCTTGCTGCAGTAACCAAATCAAACCAAACAAAATCTTAGTGTGACATTTATTTCATCAACTGAAAAATCAAAGATTGTATATGGGAATCCAGCTTCTCTTCTTAGTTGCAGTGAAGTGTAACTTTTTCAGAATTATTCTGGATTTACAGTGGTTTTGTCAAAACAAAATGCTGTTCTGTTGCAGACCAGAATAGATCACCTGCTGGTTTTAGTACTCTACACATCTAGGGCAGGATGAGGGGAAAGGCAATTCTAATCTTGTTGTTAAAACTCTGAGAATAATACAGTAAACTAGTGAAGGAAAACAATATGAAATGCATAAGGATTAGTTTGCTTATGAGTAACTTCTGACAAGAATAGAATAAAATAATGAAGGTACTGAAAGTACTTCTGCATATGCATGCATTTCCTTTTTTTTCTTCATTTTGTGTTTGAATGTGAACTAGCTGAAGGAGAAGAAAATAAAATAAAGAAAAACTTCTGTACTGTGATGTGATAGTGCACAACCCAGAGAGGTTGCGAAGTCTCCTTCTCTAGAGATATTCAAAACGTGCCTGGACACTTTCCTGTGTAATCTGCTGTAGAGAACCTGCTTTAGCAAGGGATTGGACTAGATGATCTCCACAGGTCCCTTCCAACCCCTACAATTCTGTGATTCTGTGATAAAATTAGCTTTTATTTTTAGTAGCATTTGCATCATACATGCCTTCTACTGATTCAGGTTATCTCAGGAAGCCTAATTATTTCATGCATTTCTTTTATTCTCTTCTTTTCCTCTGGGTCTAGTTTCATCTTATAATTTTAACTTTATCAGAAGAACAACAATCAACTTCAAGTACCTTTATTCTTTTATACATTGATTATTTCTCTCTTTGCATTTTGCCTTTCCAGAATCTTTTACACACTGATGACAATCGGTCACTCTTGAGTTGCTTTTTAGTAGATCTTCAAGCTTTAAATTTAATACATTCATATTACAAAATTTTCAGTCTTTCAAATTTACTCCTGTTATGAAAAGACATTGTATAAATCCAGTAAACGGATTTAGCTGTCATAGTGTTGTCCTCTTTGAATCATCTGCATAATTGTAGAAAGGTTAAAAGATGTACTTATTAGCTCAGGGGTATCTTAAGAACTGAGACTACAAATTCAAAAGTAAAAAAATTGTTGTAGTCCGGGGGGGGGGGGGGGGACTATATTAAATTAAGATACTTTTAACATATACAAAATAGATACTCCTTCACGGCAAGGAATATTTCTCATTTTGAAGTTTTTTGGTAAAGGGAAGACATAGTAAAGTTCAAGATTACATTGAAGCATTTTGCTGTATTGTGGATAAACATTCATATGTGATTTTGCTGTTGTGAGAGAGTTACACAAAAAAAGCAACACTGTATACCTGCCAATTCTGATCTCTCTCCTTGACCAGTGTCTTCATGTAACTTTTGAAATCCTGACAGTATGCACTGATATGACGTAGAATATTGTTATCTGATAAAGTCCTTGAGAAGTCTCTTTAAGAGGATAAGAAGTGAATATTTACCCAGCTGCATCATTATAGTGCCAGTTAAGAGATTGAGGCAATTTCGTAAACCTTCAAATTACAAAATCCCAATCACAAATCTCAAGCACAAATACAGGCTGTGTGAGAGCAGCCCTGAGGAGATGGATTGGGGGGTGTTGTTGGATGAAAAATTCAATACGAGCCAACAATGCACACTTTCAGCCCAGAAGGCCAACCGTATCCTGGGTTGCATCAAGAGAAGTGTGACCAGCAGGTCGAGGGAGCTGATTCTGCCCCTCTACTCTGCACTTCTGAGACCCCACCTAGAGTACTGCATCCAGTTCTGGGGCCCCCAACGCAAGAAGGACATCAAGCTGCTGGAGTGAGTCCAGAGGAGGGCTGAAGCACCTCCTCTACAGGGACTGGCTGAGACAGTTAGGGCTCTTCAGCCTAGAAAAGAGAAGGCTCTCAGGGGACCATATAGCAGCTTTCCAGTACCTGAAGGGGGCCTGCAGGAGGGCTGGGGAGGGACTTCTTATGGGGGCTTATAGTGACAGGTTGATGGGAAAATGGCTTTAAACTGGAAGAAAGTAGATTTAGTCTAGATATTAGGATGACATTCTTTACAGTGAGGGTGATGAGACACTGGAACAAGTTGCCCAGCAAGGTTATGGATGCCCCCTTCCTGGAATTCAAGGCCAGGCTGGATGGGGCTGTGAGCAACCTGGTCTAGAGGGAGGTGTACCTGCCTATAGTAGGGGGGTTGGAGCTAGATGATCTTAAAGGCATCTTTCAACCCAAACCATTCTATGATTTTATTATTCTCTGATCTAGAGAAATAAATAATAATAGAGAAATAATAACAGAGAAATAAATAATAGAGAAATAAAGAGTTCCAACATGTGGATCTGGACTGCCTTCTTCAGAGTAATGAAGATCTAATGTCTAGGGAGATTGCATTTAATAATGTGAACTAGAAAGCAACCATGAAGACAGAGTTTGATCCTTGGTTTTCAATATGTTAATTGAACTATTTGGAGAAACAAAAGGAAATATGTTTTCAGCAACTAACTACCTGGTTAGGTAAAGAGATAATCAGCATTCAATTGTTCAAGGTCATAAAGTCTACTCAGTAGAAGATAATCTCTCTACTTTATTTATTGTGAGATCGTTAGAAAACCAAGATTTTTGCCTTTTCCTGGCAATGCATAGGAAACAGCTGATGCAATTCATCAGGTTGTTAGCACTAAATCCCATTTGGAAGTAAAGCTGTTTTGACTCAGTGGGCACTGTGATGCTTACATGCACTAAATGAATATAATGAGCTTAAGAAATTGTAAGGGTATTTTAAATAAAAAGAAAAAAGAAAAAGAAAATAGCAGTTTCAGACCATTCCTTTCAAATCTTAATTCCCATTTGTGTATCAAGCTAAGCATAATTATATTAATATTAACAAGAAAAATGAAGTCAGACAAGGTGAAAATTTATCTTGAAGGTTTTATTCATGTTCCTCCTGATTCTTCACCTCACTGCACCAGTTTTATTTTGTTTTTGCTTTTTTGACAGAAGTTCAGCCACCCTGGCATGGAACCAGCTTAACAAGATAGATGATTATGGCAACAAGATTCTTAAAAAAAAATATCTTAAGAAAGTAAGTTAGGCACTTTAATGAGGGGATAGTTAAATTTAAGTTACCTAGGCAACATTACGCAATAATTTTGAAAATGTTTTATAGTAGCCTGTCATTTTCTTAACCCTTCAGGACCCATAATAACTTCAGTGTAACAAGTAGATAGAAACCCGGAACTGAGAATAATACATTCTTTTCCTACATCTTTTTGAAGTGACCCCATTATATTAACTGAAAAAAATTAAATAGTAAACAAGAGCAAAAAATATATATTTATTTATTTATTTTTAAAATTCCAGTAGATGGTAGTCACAGTATGGCTGCCTTCTCTGTTGGAGGGTTATATCTCACATGTAAGGACAAACCTGAACCAAAAATTGATGGTTGGACTGGATGACCTTAGAGGTCATTTCCAACCTTGGTGATTCTATGATTTTACGAAATTTCTTCTGCAGTTCTGGCTGGTAGCGTTTCTTAGACCTGCTGTCACAGAATCACAGAATTGTTTGACTTGGAAGGAACATGTAAAGGTAACCTAGTCCAATTCCCCTGCAATGAACAAGGACATCTACAGCTAGATCATGTTGATCAGAGCTTTTGCAGTTCTACCTACCCACTTTTCCATTTAAATCATTGGTAAATACAGATGCTTTCCACCATGCATATTAAGATTTGGGCATCTTTAAAACATTTTAAATAAGAATTAAATAGTTTTCAAAAATTGTTACAGAGAGAGTCATATAACTGTATAACTGTATAAGAATATGACACAAAACTTGTAGCTTGGGCACTATTACGTTTATGTATTTAGAGTAGTATTCACTTAAACTAGGTTTAATTTTTTGCTTTTACAGTTTTTTTATTTTCCATGTAACTCCCAATATCTAGAGAAAATAAAATATCCTTCCATTACTACCATTCATGATGTACCTTACATCTTTCCCTTGATCCCATTGTTCCAGTATGCTGAATAAGTCATGAGTGCTCTGGTTTAAAGAGGGCATAAACATCATATATTATAATGTTTATCTGCAAGGGAACTGTTGTAAATGTTGATATTTCTCTACTTTTAACCATTATGGTCTATATAGATTTTTGTAATTAAAGACGTTAAACATTAATTTTGCTTTTGTGGTGTTTTGAGAGGAAAGAAGTAGAAGCTAACTATTTTCCCTGTGTAAGCTTTGATATAGTCCTACATAACTTTTTTTGTTTGTTATTGTTCTGGGTTTTTTCAGTATGTCTCTCCAATTTTACCCTGGGGTCTTGGATCTCAGATGGACTGCAGAAAATTTCTATTACACACGTTGTTGACTGTTTAACTTGAAGTTGCTTCTGCACATATAGTTATAATTTCTTTCCCCTTTTACTTTGAAAACAAGTATATAAAAAAAGGCTTTTGTTAAATAATTATTTTAAAATATGTACTAGTCATAAACATATGTTCTTCATTAAAATAGTGGTACTTTTGTCATTTTTCTCTGTTTAACCTCAGTAAAGAAACCTGTTTGAACTTGACTTTTCTCTGCCTTAGGAATCCATACAAAAGCTTTCTATTTCATGGGAGTACAGGTGCAACGGGTGCCCCATGACTGAAAGCTCCTGCTAAGAAACTGGCTGATGTGGTTGCTAAGACATTTGTTGGATATGTTTTCTGGAGTCTAAATATTCAACAAAAGATATATTGTATAGTGTCATATATTTTGGAGCGTCCTTATGTAGTTTTCCCAGTTATTTAAATCTCTTTGTGTTCAGATGAACTTTGTATAAAGACCCATAGAAATTTCCTTTTAAACCTTGAGCATGGTAGCATCCCTGTTAAAACATTAAAATGTAAAATATTTTAATATTTTGATACATAAATATTTTATTATTTTAATAGCTTAACCTCAAGAAAAAGAATTTATAGGATTAATTTCATTAAAACAGTTAAGCAATGGAATTTATATCAATTTAGTAAAAGATTATGAAGTCCTATTTGCCAAACCGGAGATTTATAATTCATTTAGAAAACCAGTAATAAATTGTGTTTCAAATTTCACCAGATTTTCAAGGGGCCTTGAGCAAAAGATACAAAATGATCGTTCTTTGATTTGCTTATGCTTTACTTAGGTCAGAAGGAACTAATGATACAAACAGTAAGACCGGCAAAATTTCAGCTTAAAACTTTACATGCTTCAGTTTCTTACCTTTTAAACAACATATCACACATTAACATGATAGTTACTTGATGGAAAGTTCTGAGTATAAGATGGTGTCAATGGTTTACGGGCGTTAGGCCCGATTCCGTGACGAAGGGGACGGGGGACCCAAGGGCCCACGTCCCGGGAAAAGGGGAAAGGGGAAAAGGGTAGGGAGATGGCCCTGAGAGCAAAGAACAGCGGCAACAATCTGAGGAGAAACAAACTAATTTACTAAATAAGATATCGGAATGCAAAACAACACACTATAATACAATATAATTACGATTTAAGCTGATAAATCCAATACAGAGAGAGAGAATGTCCCAAAATCAAGGTAGGCCTTACTCTACTACCGACGATAAGACGGCTGGAGAGCCAGGTGCTGCCAAGAC
This sequence comes from Numida meleagris, assembly GCF_002078875.1. NCBI lineage: Eukaryota > Metazoa > Chordata > Aves > Galliformes > Numididae > Numida > Numida meleagris. The sequence continues at coordinate 99,187,239 of NC_034411.1, forward strand.
GAGAGACGGCGGAAAAAGGGACGAGGTCTTGTGATCTGCAAGTTTTTATACTGTGAGCTTTTATCTTTTCCCTCCGGCTGGAAAATGGTAACAAAGCAGCAAAGTGCCGTGGGGACTGTAGTAGTCCTTCTCTTCTGAGAACCAGGTATATCCACTACATGATGTTATGATGTGGAATACCAATAACCAAAAAATCACAAAACCATGACAGATGGCAATGGCCCATCTTGGATTCAATCCTCTGAAGCCAGCAAGCATGAAGTTTAGTCTTTCAGTATACAAAACAGCAAGCATATTCTTTTTATATAAAAAACTCTTCTAAAACAGCTTTCAAAATGTAAATTTCTGTCTCCTAAGTTATCTTCCTGTGACATGAACATTCAGGATCTAGGAATTTATTACATATCCTTGGTGAAACATATGTCCAAGTTATTAATCTCAGTTCAGTATTGGGAAATAAATAATGAATGTGGAATGCTGCCTCTGGATCCAAGTAGAGCAGAGTAGCAATTAATCATTCCCCACTTTAAAAATCTCTTGTTTTTTGTTTTTTTTTTTTCCTCTTCTGGTTAATGGTTAGAAAATTGCTATTCCCCTTTTTTGCTTAAGTCTGCCGATTATTGCTGAAGCTGTAATTCTGAAGAATGTTGGCTTCACCTTAGTTAGTCAATTCTTGTGCCTATACTCTGAGTGTGAAGGAAAAAGAAGTTTAGTCTTAAACTCAAAATTTTTCTTATTTTCATCTCCTTTTTTTGGCATGATTTGGTTTGGACTGATTTGAATTGGTGCCACTCTACACTACGGGAACTACAGTTCCTATCTCAAGTCGCCCCTTTTCTCACATTGAGGTCCACAGTTTCCACAGGCACATTGATATATATGTTTTGTAATACCAGAAATAGAAATCATTGCATAAATTAATGAATAGTCCACTTAAAATCTGTTCATCATCTTTTCTCAATTTTTATATACTCAAGAAAAACAGCCAAGAACTTTTTCTAAACAAGTAGCATAGATCTAGGTAATAGCATTTCTCTCTGCTGGCATTCACAAAGATAGATTTTAATTTAGAATATGGACTAAACTCCAGATATGCTTTATCATCTGAAAATTCTAGATACCATAGTATAAGCTTTAGTGTGCATTCTGTGAATTTATAAATAGGATGACTTAGAAGAAGAATTGTAATAGAAACTGCTGTAGAAACCTTATCACATATCAATGTAGAGCATTTGGTTCATATATTTTGTACAGACCAAAAATATAAGGGAAGAAATCCTATTTTTCTCAGGCCTCAGGGAAGGGTGGGAGAAAATTGTTTTCCTCTTTCTTTATTGTTTTTACCAAGTATGTCTTTTTTATATTGATAAAAGCTTTGCTTTTCCATGTCAAACAAAACATTTATTCTTATTTGAAATCTTTTTTTCTGGGGGGATGGAAAAGTAACATATTTGGACAATCCAACATATGAGATGTTCCCTTGGACAAGAAAGAAATAAACAGAATAAGAAATTTTGGTCTTTTTTTGTGTGTGTGTGTGTGTGTGTGTGTGTGTTTTTAAGATAATTCCATTATAATATATTTTTTCTGCCAAATAAAATTTCTGAAATTTTTCTGAGTTTCTCTTTTCATTTTCTTCAAAATACAGATATATTCTGTTTTTCTTTAAACTCACAATGTTGATACTATTATCCTTGGTGGATTCATTGTGATAAAGAGATCATATTTTTTTTAAATTAGAACTGTCTTATTTCAGTACCTTCCCTCTGCATCTGAAAGTCCCAAATGAACCATAACTCACTGCAAACTATGCTGTGTAAAACTCCTCAAAGGGAGAACAAGGATATCTAAATATTAAAAAGATTTCATTTGCTCTACTTCTACATAAGATCTTTGTCTGTTCCATGATGTTAAAAAGTCTTATGAAAGATAATTAAGTTCTAAAGCTGAAATTAAGCTCAAATTGGAAAAATTTGGTATAGCTTTAGGTACCTCCCAGCATGAGCCATTGTGTTATTTAGGCTACAAGATATGTCAAACTATGTGACAGTGCTGATTAATGAACACCTTGGGTGTGTAGCAAGGCATGAAGTGAAGCTGATGCACACAAGAAGTACATAAATCACAAGAAGTTCAGAATCCTGAAGAACGTTATTGTCACTCTGTAATGACTAGGCTTTACACATAAAAATGCTTACTGTTTATGCTTACTTTTAGTGCTGTCATATGCAATTAACTTTTATGGTTCTTCTCTCCCATTTAAAACATGAATTATACCAATAATTTGTAATTTGGCTAATTGTTTGGAGAACAGGTAGTTTAGATTGCTAAAGGCTAAAGTTTTCAAGGGCTTTTGAAAATGTATATATTACAGCTATATAATTTGTCTTGTATTTACATAAAATTATTGGGGGGGGGGAAAAAAAAAGGTCCCCTATTTATTAGATCTTAAGAGGAGAAAGTTGGCTGATAAACCATCAGAAGAAACATGCATGTCACTTTCATCATCTTGACTGTTCTTTCTTTCTGCTAGCTCACACCATTGTAACTGGATAGAATATTGTAACTCATATTTGTTTGCTATATCACTGCTTAATGCAAGACATTGTATATATTTTGCCAAAGAGAAGGGAGCATAAGTGATTAACTCTGTAAATAAGAGCCTCCTGGACACCTCTCATTCGCAATTCGCGTAAATATGTATACCGCTATCTTCATAGTAGGGATGACACTGTTTACTGGAATGTAATTATGGTTCCACATGGAACATATACAAGATAAAGAATCTTTAAATGAAACGTGTCTGGTTCCTGAATGATTCAGGAGATATGAAAAAGTCTGCTGTGTTTTTCTAAAGGAGCTGAGTATCCAAAGGCCAGTCTGTACAATGGTTCATGACATCGCCATTCTACAAAATATTCTTAATGACTTTGGAGATGTAGAGTTTAAAAGTACCGTTGGCAATATGCACAATATGTTTTATATAATAAGGTCCAGATCTCCAGATAGCATCATATTACGTTCAACTTACGGCATTTTCTGATGTCTTGCTTCTTATGACTGAGACATACTTGTGTGATAAAAAATATATTTATTTTACTTATACTCCTTAGCAATGAACTATAGGATTTGAAAAGATGCAAAAGGAAGCTTATGTTTTTAACTTCTAGCACGTCTGTGTCATTTATATGATCCTGTGTGTTTCAACAAGATCGTAAGTCAGTGATGAGTTCTCATGAGAAATTGCAAAAGATCTTGCTGAGATCACAAAGATCACCACTGTTGTAAGACATAAATATTGTGTTAGGAGAATATATCGACATTATTTTATTTTAGTGCTGATGGTTTTTGATTGACCCATATCGCCCCTTGGCTGTACAAATGTTTTTACTGCAAATACGCCTATGCTATCCTCCTTCCATTTAATGCTGGTATTTATTTATTCATTTTTATATTAGCTGCCTTAAAGATGAATGTTCCATGAGAACTTGGAAAGTCTCTATGAGCACTTTAGAAAACATTAATTTTCTGTCAGTGCATAGCTCAGCTACTACCTCTTTTTTTTTTTTTTTTGAAGACATTTTAGAAAACACAGTTAAATCATTTATTTCATTTTAAGTGGTGTAGAGAAAGATTCATCAGACAAGTATATCAATTAAATAAATCCTTGAAGAAATCCACTGTTTACAAGTCAACATCTCAGCAGCATTTAAAATGTGCACATTTTTTGTAGAATTGTATTCATACTGCTTGTTGACTTTTAGTACCATTGATTCAGTTTACCCAGAGTCATTTCAGTTTCTAACCCCGATAGCCCAAACACTATGGATTCATCTGGTATTTATTACATTAAAATTTCTTACTACATTAAGAGAGATCTGCAGCTTGTCTCCATATGAGGAAAGGCTGAGAGACCTAGGACTCTTCAGCCTGGAAAAGAGGAGGCTGAGAGGGGACCTCATCACTGTTTATAAATATCTAAAGTGCAGGAGTTAAATGAATGGGTCCAGGCTCTTTTCAGTGGTGTGCAGCAATAGAATAAGGGGTAAGGGCAAAAACAGCAATACAAGAAGTTCCATAAAAACTTTACTGTGAAGGTGACAGACCACTGGAACAGGCTGCCCGGAAAGGCAGTAGTGTCTCCTGCTTGGAAGATATTCAAGACTCACTTAGACAGTTCCTTATGCAACCTACTGTAGGGAATCTACTTTAGCAGGGAGTTGAACTAGATGATATCCAGAGGTCTGTTCTAACCCCTATATACAGTTCTCTTATTCTGTGAAGATATTTTTTCCTCCTTATAATTTCTCTAGTCATTTTCTTATATTTTTTTGTGTGTGTTAGTGTCATGAAGTGTAGAGTCTTGAAGAGACGTGAAGTCTCTTACAAAAAGTCACCTTGCATTTAGAGTATTGCTTTCTAGAACTTCAGTGGACTCAGAAATTTGCAACATTTTTCTAACATGTGTTAGAGAGAAAATTGTTACAAACCCTTGACAAAATAGTTCAGTGAGCTTAGGTCTTGTCCTCTCATGCAGTCAGCAATAAGATAAAATGCCCCATCACTGGCTACTAACAAGCAGTTTGATTTCATGATCATTTCATAGAAAAATTATATCTACACACATTTAACATGATGATATATTAACATTTAATGTGGATATGATATAAAAGGAGAAGAACTGAAAAATCCAGTCCCACAAACAATATTTGAATTAATAGTATTTAAATGTAATATCCATCTTAATCTTTTAATGACTTCTTTGAAGATATAATCATATATTTTAAAAGATTCTCATCGAAAATTTTCCATCCAGCCTAACAGTTCTTTGTTCTCCCCTGTTCTAGCTTTCTCCTTAGGTCTGCATCTATAATTCTCTTTTAATTTGGACTCTTTGAACATTTTGAAATCTGAATCTTTTATCTTTGCTCTTCCTTACTTCTGATTATTCCCACAGCTCTTCTTCATATCTTTTCCTTTATTAATTTGAATTTACTGAGATAGGAGACCAGATTTCTATGCAGTGTACTGGAGGAAGCACAATGGATTTATGCCATGGCAAATTCTTGTGCATATGTTTGTTCTCTACTTAGTTCCTAGTAATTGCTCATAATCAGTTCTGCTTTTGGACCACTTCCAAGCATTGCAATGGAACTGCCCATGTCTCAGAGATCTTTTTCTTTGTAACTATTGCACAGTTACTTTCTAATTAAAGATAGTTTGTTTTCTTATTGTTTGATTGGCTTTATTCATGAACATCACTTGGCATTTTTGACACTGAATTTCATTTACCATTTTGTATTACGGCTCTGTAGTAATTTTTTGTGGTTCTTGTTTAACCCATATTTGTTTTTATCTTTACAAATGTGAACTGGATATTTATTCTGTCATTTTTTTCATTCCCTTCTAATTTTTATGACTTTATTAGTATTTTCAAGAGCACAAACCTTAGAACCATTCCCTGTAGATCTCCAGTGGTGATCTCCCTACAATGTGAAAGCTGCCTAATTATTTCTATCCTTGATTTGCTGTTTTATAGCCCATAATTAACTTACAAGATAAATGCTTTTCCTCATTTATGCTTTTGTTTCTCTTAAACCTTTCAGCGAAGAATGTTGTGAAGTGCCCTTTAGAAATCCATTTAGACTTTTTAAAACAATCTCTCTTGTCTACACATACTCCTGTAAAAATGGATTAAGTTCAGAATTTATAAGAGCCACACTGAAATCTTTCATTTTGGATTATGTTGATTTGTTTTCCTGGTTAGCATGTTACAGGTCATACTTAAAGTGTTTTGAAAATGAAAATAAAAAATAAAGTTCCTCCTCACTTTCAAAGAAACAAGAATAAACTTATACGTTACCTTTCATCCTATGGTACTAAGGCATTTATAAATGAGAAATTTTTACTACACTTAAACGTGACAGCTTAGCTATTTCATACTCAAGTTCCTCTACAGCTCTTGAGGGAGAAACAACTAGTTGTATCAGTTTGTTACAGTCCATTTTGTTGAGTTGTGCTAAAACCCACTCTGATCGCACTTCAATTTCAGACACGTTCTCTGATGGGCCTAATGTGAGGAAACACCAGTGTAGGACTAAGATCTCCTGCAGTAGACATGAATGTGAAGGAATACTCTACTTTTCCTTCTATGCCTAAATTTTTACTCACTTTTTTCACTGTTTCATGGTTTACTGACACTCAGACTCCCTGTCAGGCATCTTACATCAACGGATTTCTTGATGGATGTTTTTCCCTTAGCAAGATATGTCTTTATTTTTCTTTCTTTCTTTCTTTCTTTCTTTTTTTTTTTTTTTGGCTCATGATTTTGATCTTTTTACATTCTATTTCCCATTTTAATTTTTCTTTTCTATTTTCTCATATGGGCATTACTTTAGTTTTTTTGAAAAATATCTTCTCACTTCAAATAGATTCTTGCTTTCTTCCACTTTACTGTATTTTTAAAGTCTTTTCACAGCTGGTCTTCATTTCTCTTGTCATTTGTAAGCAGTCTCCATACATGTAACAATTTTATCCTTTTTTGCTGTACCTTTTTAGATCCTTTGGGGTCAACAAATTATTTAAGTCTTTGGTATCTTGTTGTGTTTTGGTACGTGAGTTGCGCATTCAAACACTTGAATCAGGTGTCACCTCCTCCTTTAGAGTAAGTAAGAGTCTTTTCTCCCTTAAGGATTTCCTAACTGGAAGCTTCACAAAACACTGATTTATGTTATCTGAAAAAAACAGCATGAGACGTACTGGAGAAATTTTCTCAGTCTAGGTGAGATATATGAAGTTACCTCTATGAACATATTTAATTCCTGGTTTCTGTGGTCTGTCTTATCACATTACAGCCACTGTTGTTATTTTCCTTGTACCGTTAATAATGTATTATGCCTTGTGTATTGAAGGTTACAATTTTAGCCTTTGTGAGTTCTTTCAGTACCTAAAAGCTGAATTATTTTTTTAAGATTTGCTTATATTCTTAATATGTAGTATCAGTGTTTCACTACTCTGATTTTTCGACACATAAGATTGTGTAATATTGTTTATTAAGACATACATTATTTTACTGAGTGTATTGTATTATTTTTGTGCTAAAATTTATGCTAATATCCACAAGATTGCTATCTTTTTCCTACTATTGTACTTCCTGATTCTTAGGATTCCTTCTAAATAGGAACAGTGAGTGCAGTTCTCTTCCAGTGGCTTTTATTCCTTTTGACTCTAAAGTCTCTAAGCTTAAGTGGCTGCTTTAAACTAAATGCAAAACTTTTAGATGAGTTGCACACGTGATTTATAGGAATAACATTGTCAACTGATACAATTACTCCTCTGTGGAGATATAAATGACAACCTAGAAAGGCATAGTTTTTAATTTTCATTGAAAAGCTCCACAGTCAGATCAAAAATCACAAAGACTTCCCAAGGTGGAAGATCACTAGGTCACTACAATACCACAAAGAAATTGAAGAATCTCAGGTTACTTCTAGCTCTCTTGTAACCTTTCATACTCTGGGCTGTAACCTAATCTCTATCTATATGGCATGTTAACTAAGAAGATGGGATAAAAGCTATGGGCCATGACCTGGTTTATGTTTCACATTGCTGATAAGAGAGGCATGTTCAACTGTTCAAATGAGTTTACATGTTCATATACAGGAACACAGTGTAAACCTCTGTCTTAAACATCTTTGTTTGGACATTTTTTTATTATTTTGTGAAAAGATATTTTGTTACCAGGATATATATGACGTAACAGTACACGCTGGTTATCCGTTAGCTAATACACAATAGACAGCCAGGTTTGGGATACTACAGGCTTATCTGTTCACGTGCTCACCATCAGCCTCCGTTGCTCCAAATGGCTGAAATTCAGTTGTGCTGACTTGTCATCTTCTGTTTATGAGGGATTTAAGGAGTATCTAACTTCTCATGAAGATCGGTATTACATTTTTGTCTTCACGAATCACTGAATTCTTCTTACTATGTCAACAGTTTCTGTATTGTAGCATTTCTTATCTTGAAAGGCTTCAGGTTAGATATATTCTCTTACTGCCCAACAGAATTTCATTTTTTTCTGCAAAACAAACCAAAGTGGCATAGCTGAGATTCACAAAATTGGCCTTTAGGTCACAGACAGTTGAAAGTTAACACCATGATTTACTGTAAAGCCATTCTACCAAAGAGCTTGCATACATTCTCTGGGCAGCCTTAGTAGTGTAGTGCAAGCCTACAGTGGCAGCACATGCACTCTGGGGCTTTTTCCTCTGCAGCGCTTTAGAGTTAATGTATAGTTTTTATCTTAAAAAAATTTGTATTTTTATGAAAATCTTTACATTTAAAATAAGTCTGAGTCTTTCTATTGAACATTATATTTGGCTTTTGAACTTCATTAGGTCCTTGTTTCTAATTGGAAGCAATATTTTTTATCTAGTTTACTATGATGATTTGAACATATTTCCTTCAGTATGCCTCTGGAGCTTCAGTTTTATAAAGCTAAAGGAACCTGTTTAGGTTTCAGTGTTATTAGGAATCAATGAATGTCATGAACAGTGGAACATGTCTTTAAGCATTACATAAATATCTCTATTCTTGCTTTATTGATCACCACACTGTTCTTAAAACCTAGGAAATACATTTCAGTTGCACTGTGAGGCAAAAGATGTGCCAAGCCCAGACAAAGTCTTTTCCTTCCTAACCATAGAAGCGTAGTTAGTTTCTGTAACAGTTCCATGGCAGACACAAACATTCTGACAGAAAATATTTCTTAGTAACTGTAATGTAAAACTATCTGAGAAGAAATGTACTGTGACTTGGATCATAAGATAAAATTTTCCTTGCATACAAGCAAAATGAAGTAATGAAAGAGTTCACAAAACCTATTCTTCTCTTAAGACTGCTGTTTGAACTTGTCTTTTAGGAGGACTCTTAAAAAGTTAAACTTGACAGAGCAAGAAGGTTCACATACTTTTGTCGGTAAACTGTCAGTTGCAATTGAACAATGCTCACATTCTTCTACAATGTTCTGTTCATGAGAATACTAAAATGAGATCTCTGGGTCATCAGACCATAATACTTACATTAGCAACATAAAATTGTACATTTCAAGTTAATGGTTACTGGAATGCAGATTTTCTGCATAGTACACTAGGTATTGTACTGAGAGACCAAAAAGCCTGAACTTTCTGCACTACAAAATTTCTCATTTTTTAATGCAGATGAAACATTTCCACCAGGAGAGTGATAGGGCAAAACCGTTATAGTTATAACACTTTCCTGGAAAAGTATAGAGAAGAATATCCTTGTGAAATGAAAATACATAAATTCTGTTTTCTATGGATATAAAATTTCCCAAGTTGTGGAATACTGCTGAGACCCTTGTATTGGCAGATGTATGAAATTCTTCATCATTTCAACCTTTTTCATAGGATAATGCAATAGTTCCATTTCAGTGGCTCCAATTGTTTCAAAAGAAGGAATGTAAATACTTTATCTTAGAGAAGGTTTGGGGCTGAGTGCTAAACAGAGAAACAGTGAGACATTTTAATATTAGAAACAAGATTTAACATGATTTTTTACATTGGATTTCCTATTGGTAACCTCACAGATCTTTTTGTTAAAAATAGAAGTCCATTATGAAAACTATCATAGTTTTCCTACATTATACAAGAAGTGTAACTACCTAGTCCAGAACAGATGTTTTCTTAAGCCACATTTTTTCTAGTCTCATAAACTGTAATTTTGAAACCTATACTTTTAATTATTAGATTTTCCATACATCTTGTGCTTTGATATCTGCAATGACATCATCAGTGTAGGTCTCACGGTGGGGAGGCTTTGCAGTATTTAGTGACAGGTCTGAATAATTCCTTAAAGTATAGTTCAAAAAAATTTCCTCATTAGGAAGTGCTGTGTTAAAAGGCAAATATCCAGTTCAACACTAAAGGTCTGGACGTGTTCAGATGGACTCTTATGACCACCCTTAAGGAGTTTAGTTGTCCCCAATGCAAATACTCATGCTTACAGATTCAACCATGGTGTGGAGCACCTTCATCTAGCTGCATTCAGATGTACTCGTACAACCACCCTTAAGGAGTTTGGTTGCACCCCATGAGAATTCTTATGTCTAGCTTACAGAATACTGTTCTTTATTAGATACACAAATTATGGATTCTTTTGAATTGGTGATAAATACACTGCCTGTAGAGGATGTGTGAGTGTCAATAATAAAAATAATACTGCCAACTGCAAAAGTGTTCCATAGTACCACCAAATTCCCATCTCTGAAGTGTTATCACAGAGCCTGTCCACAGAGTTTTACGCTTCTCTCCACCCTCTATGCTGTATCTCTTAGAGACAGCATACCAAGTTCCCCTGGTGCTGCTAACAATTTAAGGTTTGAAGGTTTTACAATGCTAAGGGAACTATCATGGAACAGACTCCTTGTATTATCAGCCACATTCCACCATGGGGGCTTCCTCAGTGCTGTGCTTTCTCTTAAGAGGTGGATATCTCAGTAAGTCACCTCCAATAATTATTCCACGTAGCCCACCCCAAGCCTATAGTCACCCAAGCTTCACAGTATTTAGATGGAATTGGAGACCTCACATGCTGTCTTGTTAGAAGGATTAGATTTTAAGGGGCTCTTGAGCTGCTCTCTATTTATGGGGTGAGATGATTGGATCATAGTCATAGTATTTAACATGACTGAATTATCACTCCTGAGAAAATCATTGTGCTGAAGGAGAGTTTGAGGGGCAGCGAGAGCACACTGCCACAGGAAGCTCTTCCTCTTTTCACCACCTGTCGTGTTGATTCCTGTTCACCTACTTCACCTGGTTTACATGTTGGATGCTTTAGTAGGTTGCATTTCATATACATTTGGCTGTGCAGACAGAAGGCTAGACCTGTATAAACAGTGCAAAAAAGTGGCCCTCAGTCTGGTGAAGCTTCAGACAGTACTCCTTACCTCATTGTATGAGATTGGTGTGTCCTCTTTAGCCAAACTCTATCTACATGGAAGGTAATCCTAAAAAATAATTTATTGTTTTAAATGTTTAAAGGAGGTGGATCACTGCAAGACACTTTTTAGAATGTCTGCTTAGAATTTTAAATCTGCTACATGGTTGACAAGTTGAGTCAGTGTGCTATCAGGGATGTCCTATTGTTTGTGGGAATTACTTGTAAAAAGAAGTTCAAAAAAATAAGGACTAGGCAAGTTACAAGCATATTTAGCCTCCATTGTACATAACCTTATCGAAAAACTGTAAAAAAAGGACTGTTTTCACACATTTCTAGGAACTTCTCATGCCATTTAGACTGGATTCACATACAGTAAGAATTTATCATTGTAAATAAAACCACTGAGATATTGCTTGTTAATAAATATACATGTCACAGCAAGGTTATTCTATCTGCGCTGTAGCAGCCTCGGGAAATAATGAGTAGGCTGAATAGATTATCTTAAAGAAACGAATTGTGCATAAATTACATCCTAAAATGCAGGCTCTACCAAGTAGAATATTGAAGTCCAGCAAAAGATGAGAAATCTGAACTGTGGATATAAGTCTACCTCTATGCTAGAGTGAAGTGTATGATGTGTAAAACACAAGTAGTCAAGTCCTCATTTATGATTAATCACTATGATTCCTAGAATCAAAAGTATCTGTGCCAACTTGGTTCAGTTAATACTATCAATATATAAACTAATACATTCACGTAATATTAGGATACAGTTGAACCTCATATAAGATAACAGAAAAAATATGCATCTATTAAAACGCTGTAAGGGATGAGCCCCAAGTGACTGTTAATGTGAGGCTGGACAGTGCCCAAAGAGACAGTTAAACTACAGAGAGGAGCCAGGCATGCCTTTCTGTAATTTGACTGTTGTTTCAGCTACTCTTGGAAGATTCCAGAAAAATAGTTGAGAAGCAGTCCAGTCACCCGTGTCATTTCCTTTCAGTTGGCTGATGGCCAGTGTCCCAACCAAGATTTTGCTGGTGGCCAGCACCTCAACCAATCCTGGAAATGGAGCCAACTACAGCTATAAACAGGGGCTAGGGGTGACCACTCCTTCCCCTTCCCCTTCCCCTTCCCCTTCCCCTTCCCCTTCCCCTCCCCCCCCTTTTTTTTTTCCTGTTACTATAAAGAACACTCCCATCTACAGGCCTGATGCTGGATCCAGCACTGGTGATTTCTCTTTCACTCTCTCTTTCCTCTTAAGAAAGTCTTACCTATAAAACCACACAGCTTGTGTAGATAGAATTGTGAGAGGGCCAAAGCAGGATAACAGTTTTGCAGAAATCTATTAAAGTTCATAGTTTTTCCTCTTGAAAAGGAGGAAATGACCTCGAGTGTCATTTCACTTTAATCTGAGGGGATTTGCAAACTTTGTTCCCCATGTGGGACATGACAAATGCTCTCAAGAAGTTAATGAACCCTGGAAAGGGAAGTTAAAAATTCAGAATTAGAAATCAAGCGAAAAATAAGAAAACAACTATAGCAAAGACAAGTTTAAATGGTCTATTTTAAGACTTGAAAAGGTTAAGCAGGAGAGGGCAGGTACTGTACTCAGGTTAGCAGCTATTAGTGTTCTAATTAAGGACCCATAAAAGGTTATTCTGGGGTTAATGTCTGTTGATTATATATTTAATTATTTGAGTATAATCTGTACTGTAAAAGATTATGGGAAATTCTAAATCCACAGAGCAAGAGCAGAGGAAATAACTTCTAAGTAAGGCAAATTGTACAGAAGCTGTTGAGCTACTCATGCAAACCTAGGAAGCCTTTGCAGCTGTAAACCCTCTGATAATTTCCTGAAGTAATTTTGAAAGAGTCAACAAAACAAAGGATGAGTAATGCTTTGAAAAGAAACAGCTACAGTCAACTAACCACAAAAAAAGGCTGGAAATCAAAGCTGTCTGAAAATCTTTTCTCCAGCATCCTAAGGTAACATATTTCATTCCAATGTTCCCCAGTGCACTGTTTCAGCAAGTGATATATTTTAGAATAGGTTGCTCTTGGCTATATTTTGAAACCAAATCTGTGCCTGCTCCTCTCCCTATCCTAGCTATTGACTTCTCCATGTTCAGAACTGCAAAGCTGAGTTGCTTGATGAGTGCTGTTTTTTGCAGTTTATAGCACTACAGGAAAGTAAAATGCATGGACTTTAATTTATGACTCATAAACAATTTACGACTCATAACAAAGTCGATTTGTTATGGTGCAATTGTTTTTAAAAAAGGCATCAGGGACTCAGGGTGCTAGCTGGATGTGTCACTGGTAATGTTCACACTGCAATTCTGCTTACAGGTCTACCCTCCATAGCTTCATATTAGGACTCTGAAGTCTCAATAAGGCTTTTGATTACATTTTTTTTGCCTTTTCACTCTGTAACATTTATCATTATATAGATCAGGTAACAACAAATATATATTAACTGTACAACAGCCTAATTCAGAGACACTAAATCATCACTCAGCCTGCAGCCACAGTGGTGTCAATGAATATTCTGTAATTAACAAGGTTTTACTCAGAGATGGATTTCTCCTATATTCTCAATCCAGCTGTTTCTGAATATTTTTTTTTTTGCTAATTTTATAAAAGATGAAAAAGGGTATACGTGTTCATTTTCACACTTTGATATTTTGTTTCTTTTTTCCTCTTAAAAAATTAAAAATCATCACAGATTATTTATAAAGTAGAAGGAGGTGAAGTGTCTTTGCAACTTTATCATTTTGATTTTTTCTTTTAATGTATTATCTGCTTAAATAATATATAGCAAGATTTAGCTTGGAGATTTTTTTTTTTTAATTTAAGCTATAAACTCCCACAGAAAAGGTTATAATAGGAACAATGATAAGTATTTAATTATTACAGTAGTAGCAGGATTGTTAAAATAATTGGATTTGGGGTGGAATGCAAAGCTAGATTTACAAATTTTCTTTACCTTGGGGGAACCATTCATAGAATCATTGAATCATAGAATGAGCTAGGTTGGAAAAGACCTACAAGATCACCTAGTCCAACCATCCACCTACCACCAATAACCCCACTAAACCATGTCTCTCAACGCTATATCTAAATGTTTCTTGAACACCTCCAGGGACGGTGACTCAACCACTTCCCTGGTCAGCTATTCCAGCAGCTGACCTCTCTTTCAGAAAAGTAGTATTTCCTGATGTCCAGCCTAAATCTCCCCTGGCACAACTTGAGGCCATTCCCCCTCGTCCTCTCACTAGTTACAAGAGAGAAGGGGCCGACCCCCAGCTCACTACAACCTCCCTTCAGGTTGTTATAGAGAGTGATGAGGTCTCCCCTGAGCCTCCTCTTCTCCAGACTGAACAATCCCAGCTCCCTCAGCCGCTCCTCATACGGCCTGTGCTGCAGACCCCTCACCAGCTTTGTTGCTGTCAACGGTTTACGGGCGTTCGGCCTGGTTCCATGATGAAGGGGACGGGGGATCCACAGGTCCACACCCCAGGAAAAAGGGAAAAAGGGGAAAAGGGTAAGGAGATGGCCCTGAGAGCAAAGAACAGCGGCAACAATCTGAGGAGAAACAAACTAATTTACTAAATAAGATATCGGAATGCAAAACAACACACTATAATACAATATAATTACAATTTAAGCTGATAAATCCAATACAGAGAGAGAGAATGTCCCAAAATCGAGGTAGGCCTTATTCTACTACCGACGATAAGACAGCTGGAGAGCGAGGTGCTGCCAAGATGAGAGACAGCGGAAAAAAGGGACGAGGTCTCGTGATCTGCAAGCTTTTATACTGCGAGCTTTTATCTTTTCCCTCCGGCTGGAAAATGGTAACAGAGGAGCAAAGTACCGTGGGGAATGTAGTAGTCCTTCCCTTCTGAGAACCAGGTACATTCACTATATGATGTTATGATGTGGAATACCAACAAAAATCACAAAACCATGACGGTTGCCCTCCTCTGAACATGCTCCAGGGCCTCAGTGTCTCCATTGCAGTGAGGGGCCCAAAATTGGACACAGTACTCGAGGTGGGGCCTCACCAGTGCTGAGTACAGAGGGACAATGACTTCCCTGCTCCTACTGGCAACACTATTTCTGATACAAGCCAGGATGCCATTGGCCTTCTTGGCCACCTGGGCACACTGCTGGCTCATGCTCAGCTGAGCGTCGACCAACACCTCCAGGTCCGTTTCCTCCACACAACTTTCGAACCACTCTGCCCCAAGCCTGTAGTGTTGCCTGGGGTTGTTGTGGCCAATGTGCAGGACCCAGCACTTGGTCTTGTTGAACCTCATCCCGCTGGCTTCAGTCCAGAGATCCAGCCTGTCCAGATCTCTCTGTAGGGCCTTGCTACCCCCAGGCAGATTGACACTTCCTGCCAGCTTGGTGTCGTCTGCAAACTTCCTGAGGGTGCTCTCAATGCCCTCAGCCAGGTCATCAGTAAAGACATTGAAGAGGACAGGCCCCAGCACCGAGCCCTGGGGAACATCACTTGTGACCAGTAGCCAGCTGGATTTAACTCCATTCACCACCACTCTCTGGGCCCGGCCCTTCAGCCAGCTCCTTACCCAGCAAAGGGTGTACCTGTCCAAGCCACAGGCTGCCAGTTTCTCCAGGAGAATATTGTGGGCGACAGTGTCAAAGGCTTTGCTGAAGTCTAGGTAGACCACATCAACAGCCTTTCTCTCATCCACCAGACGGGTCACTCAGTCATAGAAGGAGATCAGGTTGGTCAAGCAGGATCTGCCCTTCACAAACCCATGCTGGCTGGGCCTGATCCCCTGGTTGTCTTGCAAATGCTGCGTGATCTCCCTCAGGACAATCTGCTCCATAACCTCCATTCATTTCTGTCAGAAACAGCTGAACAAAATTTAACATCAGTATAGGAAAAAGATACTAAAAAATGAATGGTTCCACCTCTATTAGCTGCAAAAAAACAAATGCTACTTGATAGATTTAGTGACGTGTGAAATATTATATGTGAATTATATATATGTGAATCTCACATCTGGGAATCGTCAAAAAATTGATTTATATTGAAAATCTTAACTTTTTATTAAGTGAAAATGCAAAAGTTGATCTCTGACACAAGTAGTTTTCATTGGGTAGTGCACTAGAGTGTTAAATTAAACAAAAAAAAAATCCGACAAAACTGAAGAAATGAACACTGAAGCAAACTTGTTGGAGATCTTTTATTTTTTTTTAGTGTCCTGTGGTTTAATTCAATTAAAAACACATCTTGACTATTTTTTTCTATTACTGGGCTTGTCAGCTCTTGATAGCATGTTAATGTTTATGCAAGTAGGTGAAATTGTTTCATTCTGACAGAGAAATAAACAAGATAATGTCATCAACAAATTTTACACAGTAGCAATATCAATATTACCTGTGATAACTTAGAAAACTTGGAGAAGGACCTTCACATCTCAGGGCATTTTTCAGTGTTATGCCCTCTTCCAGACTGCAGTGCTTGTACATATCTGGTTGTTTTTTACAAATACTCGTTGTGTTGCCTCATCCATAGCTACTTTTTAAATGACAATTTTTAACATATATTTGAACTGCAGATATTTGCCTGGTCAGACCTGGAATTCAACTCAATGGACTTAAGTCTTCCAAGCATCTCAGAAGCTTGCTGCAATTTCAAAAAAAAGCATCTTCATCAAATGAAGAGGGAAACTTGATTTATATTTTTTTTGCAAAGCCACAACATGACCCAGACTGTGATATTCAATTATCAGTCAGACCCAGTATAACCCCTTTTTTAAGATATACTCAGGCTTTCTTAAAAGCTAGGCTTGGGCAACAACAGTCACTGAAATAAAACAAAAGTAGAATTCATGTAAAGGTGTCTGCATCAGAAAGTATTTGTACAGGATTTTACATTTTTAAGTGTGCTTGAACAGAAGTGTTTCAAGGACCGTCACTGACTTGCATGAGATCTGTTCTCTCGTCCTGGACTAGACTGGCAACTTGTCCTCCTTTCAGCACATCAACTGGCATTACTCTTTCTTGGTAGTCTGAACGGTAGAATGAAAGTCATGGCACAATCAGTTTCTTATACTATTCAGAAAAATACTTTCAATGATAATTGAAGAGTGCTGATATGAACGTATGTGGGTCTATTACAGCTCCATAGTCCCAGGCGGACTCAGGAATACCTGTCTCTTTTTCTTCCTTGCTTGTCAAAGGAAGAGAAAGCCCTTCACCTCTTTGTCCCTTTAATATCTCACTCTGTGTGGTCTTCCTACATGGCTGTTTCTTATCATACTCCTGATGACAGATGTGATACTATCAGCAAACCAGCAAGGCTCTTCCTCCCTATTCTGGGCAATGAGTAGGAGCAAAGGCAGAAGCAGTACTGTTTTCTCTACTGTTGGTTTCACCACTCTGCCATAGAAATCTGCCTACTTTTTATAAGTGACAATTCCAGTACAGCTAGTGTAATTATTGTGAACTGACTGATGAATCATAAAGGCATAATCTGCCTTTTTCAGTGCTTTTAATAGTAAGCTATGAAGTTTAATTTTGGAAATATTTCTAAGACCTACCCTTGCTTTATTTCTATAAAACCTTGTTTTCTAAAGCAGTTTCTGTGTGTGTTTTAACTGCTTTTTCCCTTGTATCCTAAGGATATATTCAGTCTCATGACTGTGTAGTTATCAATAGGCATCCCTACAGTGTTCTTTTAAGTGAGTACTGCCTTGTATCTTAGGACTGAATTGCGGTAGCTGATGCACAGTAATTCGTTAGACAGATATTGCTACAGAAAATCTAGGTACCAAATTCATTATATGCTACTGTCCAATAGTAATCTGCTGACATAGTTAGTTAGCTGGTAACATAGCTGAAGTTACTTTCATGGTCTAGTAAAATACTACATGCAAGCAAAACAGAAAATGGCCAGAAGCTGAATCAAATCTGAAAATTTGCTCAACAGGATACTGAAAATGCAAATAAATGCAAAACTTTTATTCATAATGCAATATTATTTCTTTCTTTCTTTTATTAATATTTATTTATTTTGAATGCAATTTTGTTTAAAAAGTTCTGACATATTTACTTTTCTTAAATTTTCCAGGGTTAATACTCCACAAAGTAACAAAACTTGCTGTAAGGAAGTTTTCCACTAGCATTAATGAATTATATATATTTTCAATTTCTTTCATTTTCCTAATGCTTTCAGTATTTGCCTTGACTCTCATATCTCATCTATGTTACACTCTCTTCATTTCCTATGTCTCTGTGGTATTGATGTTTAGTTCGCATTTATCCACGTTTAATTCCTTTTACAGCTGCTTTCACTGTTCTCAGAAACTAATGGAAGACAGGAGTATGGAGACACATTTCATTACATTTTTTTGCCTTTTTGGTGAGGATTTGTTTGTTTATATTTGCAAAATAGTAATACTCTGATCTGCTGATATATGTCACTGTTAGCCTCAGCAAGATCAGGTCTACAAGAGCAATACGTTGGTCTATAACACCAGTCACTTTATCTACAAACACTTGACTCATCCAAAATATTTCTGCTCAGGAGCAACTTTTAGAATGGCACCTCTCAGTTTATTTCAGAATAAAAGTCTCCATACAGACACAGAATATGGAATACTCACTGCAAAATATTTATTTTAAAATAGCAGATAATTTCTCTGATTGTTCTTCAGCATCTTAGCCTTCTTTCCTACATGCAATATACTCTAAATAGAATATTCTGCTGGAGAAAAGGAGTAAGCTTTAGAGAGATGGGGTATTTATTCATTAATAATTTCTATCCCATTTTGTTCATTTCATCCTTTGCTAGAGATCTAAGCTCCGCACCACAGAGTTTAATGAAGTAGAAAGCAGTACTACCTGAAAACTTCTCATTTCCTAAGTGTTCGTCCTTTGTTCAATTTTCCATTCTAGCAGGTTTTCCCCTTCTGAAAGATCTAATATTGTAAATAGATATCCTTTTCCCTACAGTATCTTGTGCTGGTAGCAAATGTTCACATTGATTTGAAGATGTAAAACAACTGGTTTTTTTTAATCTTTAACTAGTATACAATGATCTGGCTGTTTACCAGATATCAATATCCTTAACATCAGCTTCTCTTCTACCCATAAGATCTTTGAATATCTTTTATTTATAAATATGCATTCTCCTTTTTAACCATTTTTCTTAGTTTGCCTTTGTAAAGGTGTTTAAGATTGCTTTCTCTCATTCTAAACTGTGTTGCTTCTAATTGCATTCTATGTACCATTTTCCTTCACTTCCCAAATCATGATGTCCTGAAATTTAATGCAGTAACATGATCACTTTTCCTAGCATGCTTACTTCAAGTTGTTCAAGATTGCTGAAGTTTTCTAAGATTGTAGGGACGGACTGACACCTTCTGCTATACATTCAGATGAAAAGGTATCTGCTCACGGAGTAAGCTTTACAGATCAAGAAAAAGAGGACATAATTCCTGAGTTTATCCCTGCATACATAATGAGTACTCATACCAAACATCTAATTTAGAAGACTACTTTTTTCCTATAATAATGAAGAAAGTCCTTTTAAGAGGGTGAATCTTCCTTACACTGGCTGTAGACCAGTCATGAAGAGGACTTTAGTGATGACAGAATACCTTTTAATGACAAGGTTCTTAAATTTGGCACCTCAAGTAAGTGATTAAAGTACAGTAGGATAGCTCTTCCCCTGGACAACTACATGATCATCTTTCCAGGAATCCAGAGAGTCTATGGTGTTTGTGGCTAGCCAAGAGCCCAGCGTTCTTAAATTTCAATTTCTTCTTTGGTTCATTTGTAAAGGGAATGGAAGAGAAGACCTCCTGCAGAATGAGCAGCTGAAAATTCTGACTGAAGCCCCCGTAAATTGGGTTTACCAGTTCACAGGTTGGATAGGCTCTAGAAGAAAAATCTGGTGTGATAGGCTCTTCATAGATAAAAATAAAAAATAATAATAATTAATAATAATAATTTTAAAATAGCTAATTTTAAAAAAAGGAACAGAGTAGAGGAAGAGAAGAAATAAATAAGGAATTGTGGTTCAGAGTGTGTTAAATGCTTGGGTTGCTTAGATTAGAATTTATAGCTTTCATTAATCTGCATTGTATTGAATTATAAGATGATTCAAGCCATTTTAAAGCCTCTGAGTCATTTTTTATTGTTCTGTTAATGTAGTCCTTTTACACAATATTGTTTTTGGAAAACCATTTTTAACAAGCAACGTAATGATTCAGTGTACAAGAGTAAACATAGAAAACCAGTGTAGTTCTTAAGTCTCTGCATGTGCATTTTATTTAAACAAAGATAAATGATCCAATTTTATTACAGGAACTTGACATCAATAATACTATGTAAATCATGTACATTATGACAGGTTTGGTGCATTTGCTCCTTTTGACATTTTATAAAGCAATGGTAATGAAATTTGTGAACTGCTACAGAGCTTTGTGAAAAAGAAAACACCTCGGATTATTTTCAGAAGTTTATAAGAAATGCCAGTTAAATAAAAAATCTGTTTCTGGGAGATTAATTCCATTAAGGAATTGTGAATGAGGCATTTTTTACTATGTATGTAACACTTCTTATAATAGTGCATCTTCTGCAAATAGTCCATCCTAAAAAGTTTATTGCTATAAAGAAAGAAAAGTTAATTGCAATCATCTTTGGAACCTTATTAATTAGTAAGATGGACTTCGCGAAGCACCTTGATAAATTCTGGAATGTTTTAATATTTTCTTCTCATATAACAGCAGTCATGTTCAGTTATCTTAATCTTATGCTGCTGTGAGAGATTTAAGCATTGTAAGCTTTGTCTTCTTCAGTTCCTATGCTGTCACTTCTTTTTTTTTTTTTTTTCTAGTTAAGTACTCATATTTGGTATAATAGAATTGCAAGAATTTTAATTCAACTAGTTTACATGAAGATTTCACTCAAGCAGTCCTCTAGCTTTCCCTGTGTTTAAAAAAAATAGCACAGCAATTTGTCCTTGAAACGTTAGACTAAGATAGTAATTGGTTTGCAACATTTATTATTCTAAATGTCTTGGAAATAGTGAAATGAGGAAAAGAATCTTTAGCATGAATTTAAGAGGTAGGAGTCTATAGCTTTTGACCTGGTTCTCCAGATGACTTCCTGGTAATCCTGGAAAACCTACATAAAATAAGGGAGATAATAGCACTCTACCAATCATGACTGCCATAATGATTGGTTATTTAATCAGTACATTTTTGTAGAAGTTACAAGTGCTAAATATTATTGAAGAATATTCTGGCTTACAACAGAACTTGACTGGTCATTCTACAAAGTAAGTGTGATAATGTATTTTCATGGCAATGGCTGTATCATCGTAGGTTGTGGATTGATTGTACTTCTACTGTGGCATAAACTAAATGAGAATAATTGCTAGCAGGAGAGAAAAACTTTGCTTAAATTTGAAAGGCAAAAAAAAAAGCCATTAACAAAACATAGAATAGGAAATACATGCACTGGGGAAAGCTACTCTTTTTCAGTTAAATTATGACATGTGAATATGGAAAGTTTTTTCAGTCAGAAAACCTCCACTTAGCAGACTGAAGAGCATTAAGGATTTGCAAAAATGTCTCTAATGGGAACTGATATTTAAAAGCAAAGGCTAGTGAGGCTGATTATTTTTCTCATTAGGCAGCACCTCTAACTAAATAAATCAGATGTTGCCATATAACATTTCACAAAATTTGTCAAACTGAAGGATATAATCTGGAAACATACCATGAAATTAGCATAGATCCATGCAGAATTGGATTCAACAAGCATTTTCATCTTACACTAATTGACAAAAAGCAGTGCCACTGCAGCACACAATTTCACATGCAATTATTATTAGACAGACAAGTGAAAACATTCTGAATTACAATATTTTCCTCATGTTTTGATGTCAAGTGCTACCCAAACCAATGTCTGGCATAAGTAAAATTTTCTTTATTTAATACTGTGCGGTGTTCCCTTTAGCAGCACCTTCCTCCTTTCAATAGCAAAAATTAAGTGAGATTCCATCTCTGCATAGTCTATGCAGAAAAACAAAAATACTTCTTAGGAAGGAGTGTAGAATTAGTTCAAGATGCAGACTCAAGTACGTCAAGCATTGTACTGTGATGTGGTTATATGGGACATATGGCTGTAAGGCCAAAGTTACTCTCCCTAGGCTGTCTCTGCAGGCTGTGGAAAAAAAATGTTCAACAGATTCAGGGCTCTTGGACCAGGAACTGCTCTGAAGATGTTTTGTGCTGAACTAGTAATTAAATGCTCAAAGGTAGTGAGAAATAGAGAGAGAAAGACGTGGGACTGCATATAGACAAAGGGACATTTAAATCTTTTAAACAGGATGGTATTGCTTCAACTGGAAAGCAGGAAAATGCCCCATAGTAAGATATCTTTATCACTACTGGCACTTTTTGGTCAGAAAATTTGAGTTCAAATTACTTTTCTAAATCAAGAAATTGAGGAAATCTTGTTGTGTCTTTTACAAACTGTGTGGATTCTCAGTGAGGCAGTTGGTGTTTATATGTGTGACTGGCATCAGAGAAGCCAACAGGGAATTTATGTGGCTACTTTGCTGGCACTAGTACTTCTGTTCTCAGCAAAGTATCTAATATCTAAAAACCCTAGACAAATGAACACATCTCTCTTTTGATGTGCTTGATTTGATGTGCTTTCCAAGTATATGAATGGCATACATCTGGGAAAACAGCTGTAGCAGCCCATCTCTCATAACTTCTTGAATCCCTTCAGCTTCAGGTCTCCTTAGCTGTAATCAGGTTTGGTACAAGCAATTGGTAGTTTAAGTGGGGGCTAGTTATGACATTATTATTGATATTTGGCATAGAGTTGATAGTTATCATTTATTAGGCTAACACATTTTGTGCATTTAAATCTTCAACAAAGTTCCTAGCTCTAGCTGAACTTCATGTAGACTTTCTGTGAGAGGTACCTCTTGTGCTAGTTTTTTTGTTATATTGTTGTTACTGTTCACTTATTTATTGTATGTTATTCCCTTTGTTATGTGAAACAAACCATTCTTGCTAAATTCTAGCATTCTAGCATTAAACAGACAACACACTACACTGTCTCCTTTTAACAGGTTGTTCAGTGAAGCATGACATTGAGTTTCTTTGCAATTGGTTTTTAGCATAACTCACATTGAATAATCACCAGACTTTAAAAATTTGTACCATAATCCAACTTTCCCTTATCTCTGCTAATTTATGCACCTTATGTAGCAGAGATTGATAAAATTTTATACATACTGCCCAAACAACCATCTCGTGTGGTTTCCAATCAAATCGGACTTTAGGCTTTGTTAATTTTCAAGGTTTCTGTTGAAATAAAAACGCAACTGAGCTGAGGAGAAACATCCTCCACCCTCCCAGCATGTGTGTGGTTTCCTCTTATAGAAGGTATCCCGTAATATCTCATATCAAGCAGAGAGGGAATGACTAGAACTGTGAAAGGTCAATCCCCACTGTTTCATATACTGATATTATGCTTAATGCATGAAAAAACATGTGAAAGGAAAAGTAATTATCAGAGAAACATTTCAGATTATAACAGTTCTTATAAAATAATTAAACGCTCTGTTTACTCCAGTCAGACACTGTGCTGATGGTATTCTACCATGATGGCATCTATGGTTTTAAATATATATATTTTTAATGTAGGGGGCATTTACAAAACTTTGGCACAAACTGTGCTGAGTTTAAAAGCAGTGTGTGTTCTTTGTAAAGGAAAAAAAGTTCAGGGAAGTAACAACAAATATTAGCAGTAGTAGGGAAACAGGATAATTAAAAGATAACTAAGAAGATAATTAAATGATAGCAAAGACTAACCTGATGTGCTTTAGGCTAAGTGAAATAATTAATCTTGATACATGGTATATGATAAGGGCTTTTCAATGTATGCTCTTACACTAGCTTGCTATTATGAAATCACAGTTCTTATATGCAGGAAATAATTGGGCTAAAGTTAAATGTTCATATTACACTTGCTCTGTCACTAGTGCAGTTAGTTCTGCTGTGAAAGGTGAATTTTAAACAGCAAGCAGGAAGAACAGAAATACTCATTAGCTATGGGACTTCTGAGGCTTCCTTATATTTATAAAGCTTCCTCCTCCTCTATTTTCAGGGGTGCTGGGAGGGGAAGTCAATGACTAATGAAAGATGCTGCAGTGATTAGTTTGGAGACTGAAACTCCTGAGAGATGAAGGTTCCATGAACTGCAAAGATACATTAATCCACTTCCTGTTCCTGATCTGGCATTTCAGAGGTCAGTACTTGGATTGATGCTCTTTAATATCTTCATCAGTGACATCAACAGTGAGATCAAGCGCATCCTCAGCAAGTTATAGGATGACACCAAGCTGTGTGGTGCAATCAACAGACCTGAGGGACAGGATGCCATTCAGAGAGACCTAGACAGGTTTGAACAGCAGGTCCAGTGGAACCTCATGAGATTCAACAAATCAAGTGCAATTTCTTGCACTTGGATCATGGCAACCCCCACTATCAGAACCAGCTGGGGGACGAAAGGATTGAGCACAGCCCTGCTGAAAAGGACTTGGAAGTACTGGTGGATGGCAAGCTGAACTTGAGCCAGCAATGTGCCCTCACAGCCTAGAAAGCCAACCACATCCTGGGCTGCATGAAAAGAAGTGTGGCTAACAGGTTGAGCTTCTATACTCTGTGCAGGTGAGATCTCACCTGGAGTACTGCATCCAGATGAGGAATGCTCAGTACAGGAGAGACACAGACCTGCTGCAGCACATCCAGAGGAGCACCACCAAAATGATCCAAAGGGTGAAACACCTCCTCTATCAGGATGGGATGAGAGAGCTGGGGCTGTTCAGCCTGGAGAAGAAACAGCTCCAGGGAGACCTGGGAACAGCCTTTAAGTATCTAAAGGGAGTCTATAAGAAAGAAGGGGACAGATTCTTCAGCAGC
Source organism: Numida meleagris (assembly GCF_002078875.1). Taxonomy (NCBI): domain Eukaryota; kingdom Metazoa; phylum Chordata; class Aves; order Galliformes; family Numididae; genus Numida; species Numida meleagris. Next base: position 99,212,198 of record NC_034411.1, read on the forward strand.
ATCTGTTGTGATATAGCAAGGGAAATGGTTTCAAACTAAGGGAGGAGATTTAGATTGGATATAAGGAAAAAGGCTTTTTTACAATAAAGGTAGAAAAGCATTGGTACAGATTGCCCAGAGAGGTGGTGGACACCCTGTCCTAGGAGACATTCAAGGTCAGGCTGCATGGGGCTCTGAACAACCTGATCTAGCTGTAGGTGTCCCTGTTCATTGTGGTAGAGTTGGACTAGAAGACCTTTCGTCACCCCTTCCAATTCACACTGTTTTATGATTCTATGATGATTCTGTGATTCTAGCATGGCTGATTCTTGGCATTGGTCAGAAAATGCCTTTCCTTGTGTACACAGTTTATCAAAGTCAATTTTTTTTCTATTCTATACAGAGGCAAACACAGATTCTTAAAATCTCTTCATTTTGTGATGAAGGAACAGGCATTTCATAAAAAGTGGATCAACTTAATTTAGATGACAAGTACTAACTTGCTTATCTTGCATCTCAGTTCATAGAATCATAGAATCATAGAATCATAGAATCATAGAATCATAGAATGAGCTAGGTTGGAAAAGGTGAAGGTGGGGCCTCACTAGGGCTGAGTACAGAGGGAGAATGACTTCCCTACTCCTACTGGCAACACTATTTCTGATACAAGCCAGGATGCCATTGGCCTTCTTGGCCACCTGGGCACACTGCTGGCTCATGCTCAGCTGAGCGTCGACCAACACCTCCAGGTTTGTTTCCTCTACACAACTTTCGAGCCACTCTGCCCCAAGCCTGTAGTGTTGCCTGGGGTTGTTGTGGCCAATGTGCAGGACCCGGCACTTGGTCTTGTTGAACCTCATCCCGCTGGCTTCAGTCCAGAGATCCAGCCTGTCCAGATCTCTCTGTAGGGCCTTGCTACCCCCAGGCAGATTGACACTTCCTGCCAGCTTGGTGTCGTCTGCAAACTTCCTGAGGGTGCTCTCAATGCCCTCAGCCAGGTCATCAATAAAGATATTGAAGAGGACAGGCCCCAGCACCGAGCCCTGGGGAACATCACTTGTGACCAGTAGCCAGCTGGATTTAACTCCATTCACCACCACTCTCTGGGCCCGGCCCTTCAGCCAGCTCCTGACCCAGCAAAGGGTGTACCTGTCCAAGCCACAGGCTGCCAGTTTCTCCAGGAGAATACTGTGGGCGACAGTGTCAAAGGCTTTGCTGAAGTCTAGGTAGACCACATCAACAGCCAGTTGGTTGTCTTGATCTATCAATTTCACTTTGTTTTCTCCTAGTTTTTTAACCTTCTCTGAAAATTTGTCAGTATCTTCAGCTGTTGATAACTGAGTAGAAATTTCCTTGTGAAAAATTATTATTGTAACCTATCACCCAAAATTGTTATATAAAGCAATAATTGAGAAGACTTCTTTTTTTATAAAATTATCTAAATGAGTGCAGACCCTTTGCAGTTTGCTTTTTTGTTTAAAAAGCTTTTAAGATTTTTAGGATAATTTCAATTTAATTTATTTACTGCTGTTTTTAGAGTGTGCATCTCATCACCACAATTTTAAACTATTCATCTTAGAGATAAGTGCAGTACAACTTCACAAAAAGTAAATGATAGGTTTCAGTCATTCATTATGTTAACTCTCTGGGAAGATGGTAAAAATAAGTATTAACTAGTGTCAACCATGATAATATCTTTTATAGTACTGATTTGTTATAAATGAATTGAGGTCAATAATTTCCATTCACACAGTGTTCCTAATAATGGCAGCTTTTTAATGAGTTATAAAAAGTTTATCATTTCTGTAAAGCATCACTATTTAAAAGAAAGTACAGTTGGTAGAAATAAAATGTTCTCTCTGTTTTTTGAGCATAATATCATGGGCCAACATCGTAAAGTAGGAGGCATTTTTTTGGAGCAGTTCGCTTAGTTGTATCTGCGTGTGTTTGGCTTTCTTGGCTAAGTGTAAATTGCCGATTCCTCTGTGAACTGCAGTGATTCAGATGTTCTACTTTGCAGGTCTTCATGTCACAGAAGGCAAATGGATGACCAAGAGGAAGCTCTGCTCTGTGGAGTGGAGACTGGAATGTCTTTTCTGGATTTTGTTAAGAAGGGCACAACAGAAAATAATGTAATATAATTGCTTTAGAAAAAGATAGAAATAGGAAGATAAATATAGATTATGAGTAAATCTTACATTTTTTTTTCTGATGTTAGAAACTCCACATCTACATAGCATCAGACAAACACCAGATGAATTCTCAGAGCACACTGCGCAGATCTTATCTGAGAAGAAGTTGAGTCTGTGCTGCCTGTGGTTTTGTGTACCAAATAAAAATATGTCTTTTCCTGACAGCATATGATTTTATCTCATTCATCACATGCACCTAAGCTCAGCACTGACTATCCCAGTGCATTCCAGCACCTTTACTTACTTGCATGCAGGGAGTTGGTTATATGGCAGCTATTCATATTACAGCTTCTCAATGGCTTACTAACTACTCAAATATGCCTTCCCAAAGGCACCAAATACAGAGTGCTGGTCAGCTAGTGCAGTATGGGGTAGGACTAATATACATATTGCAGATCATAGAATCATAGAATCTTAGAATGGCCTGGGTTGAAAAGGACCTCAAAGATCATTGAGTCTCAACCCTCCTGCTAAGTGCAGGGTCGCCAACCACTAGACCAGGCTGCCCAGAGCCACATCCAGTCTGGCCTTGAACACCTCCAGGGACGGGGTGTCCACAACCTCCCTGGGCAACCTGTTCCAGTGCATCACCACCCTCTATGTGAAAAACTTCCTTCTAACATCTAACCTAAATCTCCCCTGTCTCAGCTTAAAACCATTCCCCCTTGTCCTATCGCTATCTACCCTCACAAACAATCAATCCCCCTCCTGTTTATACGCTCCCTTCAAATATTGGAAGGCCACAATGAGGTTTCTCCGGAGCCTTCTCTTCTCCAAACTAAACAAGCCCAGTTCCCTCAACCTTTCCTCATAGGAGAGGTGCTCCAGCCCTCTGATCATCTTGGTCGCCCTCCTCTGAACTCGTCCCAAGAGCTCCACGTCTTTCTTATGCTGGGGGCCCCAGGCCTGGATACAGTACTCCAGATGAGGCCTCACAAGAGCCGAGTAGAGGGGGACCACCACCTCCCTCTCCCTGCTAACCACTCCTCTTTTAATGCAGCCCAGAACATAGTTGGCCTTCTGGGCTGCCAGTGCACACTGCTGGCTCATGTCCAGCTTCTCGTCCACCAGGACCCCCAAGTCCCTCTCATTCACGTTAACAAGTTGCAGAAGTTTCTTTGACAAAGCAGTATTAGAAATATGGCTAGAAGCATGTTTGCGTGGCAAGGTTTTATTCTTATGTAGTTGGTTTATGATTTCTCTGAACTGGTGAAGTTAAGGGAAATTTTATTCTGAGGAGAAGTTCACTTGCTGCACATTCGTTTGTTTTCAGAACATACTTTTTGTTTTAAATCTTTAACAGTGTACTTGAGAGGAAGTGGAGTGGGTGAATGGTTGAAAATAAAGAAGAAAAAGTACACTTCACATGCAATTTTCTTTTCTCTTCTTAGTACTCAGGCTCTGAAAAAATTCTTCCAGGCTATCTTCAAAAATATCCATGCCATTGTGACACATCTTGGGGAGGACTGGCCCTGAGCTTCTATTTCTCTGCATCATGGATATAGCTGAAAGCTAGGAAATTCAGAAAGCTCTTGAAAAGATTAGTGTTTAGTCCTTCAGGTTCAACTAGCAGGTTGAATAAAGATTTGAATGAAATCGTCAAGTAATTTGGTGCTGGTGCTGGTTCATTTCTAAAATGTCATGGACTTGATATATATTTTTTTTGCAAGATTCAATGCGAGACTTTTTTAGGAGATGCTGTATGTTTGCAAATCCTATTGCTCTGAGTGGGAGATGAAGGTGTCCGACAGTTCTGAGGAAGAACTCAGAGTTAGCAACAACAAGTGTTACCCGTCACAACCTTAGATGAAGCAGCATTTTAATAGGGCTACAGCTATTACTTATTTGAAATAGAACAACTGATTAAAGTACATGTACAAAAGTGAATGAGATTGTGTACACTGCAGAGAAAAGCAATTTGCCTTTTCTGTTACAGTAGCTACTTCTTGGGAATTTACGGAATAGGAGAAAAAAAAAAAAAAAAAACAAGTACAAGCAGCAATTCATTCCAGACCAAGGAGGCAGTTTTAGATATCTTGGAAATAAAAACTGTGACTGGTGACAAACAAGAACTGAGAAGCAGTAAGGTAATGGAAGAACTGCTTGGCAGTGGGTATGTCACTACTGAGCGCTTTTGATGAACCAGTGAAATTCAACTCAATGAAGGCATACTGGTATCACTCAGGAATGACACTTCCAGTTTTGATACAGACCTGTAACATAGCTCTCTTGACAATATATTCATCACTTTTACATGCTACATTCATTAATGTTAAATGTATAATATGTTAAACATAGTTGTTTTCAGTTTGATTGCTTTATTGAGAATTAGTCCTCTGGCTGTGAGCTTTCCCAAACAGCCTTCTGCTTCACACATTCCAGATGAAAAAATCCTTTCCACCTGGCACTTCATAGCATTGTCCCCTGCTCCATTCATTGCAGCTTTCAAATATTTCCATCTAAAGTCCCTTAATCTGTCCTTGTCTGCAATATTGCTAAATAGTTTTTTTGCACAGGTAGTTTATTTATTTGCTGTATATGTACGAGAAGCAGATTTGGTGCCTGTTAGTTATTTGAGTCCACTTTAAGCTCTCTAGCTTAAAATAAAAGTCATACATTTCCTTGCAGTACAGAGTTATGTTATTGATTACAAGTTGGAAGCAATGCCTCCAAAGAAAAGTATAAAGTGGGAAAACTTAATCATAGATGACTTGTCAAGAATCTTAGCTGCTCCTGTACCTTAGCTAGCTTGGGGGTCTTTTGCTGTATTCTGTGCAGAGATGCAGTCCTGTAGTAAAAGCTATTTCAGTTCTCTTTTGGAACAGTGTCTGACAAGTAGATGTCCACTTCCTGCCTGTGAAAATTCCTTCAGACTAGAAGGAATAGCCTGTTTTGTGAAATACTGAACATGAACATGTTGCCTGAAAAGATATTTCTCCTACACCTTACCTAAACTAGCTTAAAATTACAGGGTTTTTTTTGCTTTGTTTTGTTTTGTTTTTTTAATAAATAAATAAATCTGAAAACAGAAATACTAGAAAATATCAGGAGTATGATTTTAATGGTCAAAGGGAAAGTTCTAAATTATTAATGTGTCATAAAAGAAATAGAAAAGTATGTCTGGATCAGTAGAAATGTTCTCCCGGCACCTAAAGACCAATATAAATACAGGAAGGTGGGAGAAGAAACATGAGTTATCCTGGAAAGTTTCTTAACATTCACTTTTGCAGAATATATCTCTCAGCAGTCTTCATCAGTTGCCAGAAGTCTCCACCAAAACCAACCTTACTTATTCTGAGAATCTTTTGTATTTAATAGGATTCTTTTTTCTTCTTGCATTGTATACTCTTCATTCATCTCAAAGATCCAGACTGTCTGCACCCATGGAAAAGGAAGCCTTCAGTCCAAGAAGAAAGGTAAAAGACAGAAATTCTCATCAGCAAGAGTAAATAGTCATGAAGCATCGCTATGTGTGAGGTATACAGTGAAAGTCTATCTGAGCAGATATTGATAAATTTCTTAAATCACATGGAAACCTTTTCTTGAAAGAGTACATCCTTTAAAATTTAGTGAGATATTTGCATTCTTAGTTTCACTATGTCTAAGTGTCATTAAAATGGGTGAGGAACTGATATTTCTTCACTTCAGAAAGATGTTACAGAGATAAATAAAACAGCTATATAACACTTATAGCTTGATTTATCATATCGTGATGGAACATGAAACAGAAATATCAGCTAGAAAAATAGAATGACCAGATAGGGTAGGAACCTTGAAACATTTTTAGATTATTTCTGTTGACTTTATAGTATTCTGAATCAATTTCCTGCTTCTTTATGATGACATTTGCAGTTCTTCTGAATAAATGAAGAATTAATTAGACTGTTTTGTGATGAATTCCTAACGATGAAACCTTAATTAACAAAAAGTTTAACACAGCTCATATGACTGATTTGCAGATTCATAGTTCTGTATTTTTTTAATTAATTAACATTTGTTTAATGTTTCAAACATGACAAGAACCATGAAAGCAATAAGCACAATTAGTCACTCCTTTGCAGACTTTATGTGAAAGAATTAGCTCAGCTGGGTTTCACATTAGCCATTTCTCTATTCTTTTATGCGTCATTATTTTCATTTCTTCAGGTTTTGATTCTTATTTCTACTACTTTGCTGAATCACTGCAGTCAATGACCTTCGACATGTCCAAGAGTGAAAAACAGAACCATTGTGTCTAACCTTCTGGATCTTACAGCTGAACTGGGTATGTTTTCCCTCCTCTAGCTATACCTTACTGGATATATGATTATTATGATAAAGAATACATCTCTAAACTTTCCTTGACAAAGCACTTCAGCCATATTACAGTTGCATCACCTTTTTAAAAAGTAAAATGCAGCGACACATCATAAATAGGTTTATTGTCCCATTAGTGTCAACCTGGACTTTCCCAAGAGTGTCTGTTAAAATAATGTGAGAGGAATAATATATTCAAGATATTACTCTGGTCAACAGTGTTATAACAGGGAATAAACTCTGAATCAGTATCTTTTATCTAAATCTAAACCATTCCTCTTCACTGAAAAGAAGAAAAGAGACATACTCTAAGCATTGGAAAGGAAAAGACAAGCACTCAGTCTCCTGACAGAGCTATAGTGATTTTTGGTTTATCTCTTTGTTTACTGAAACTGACATAATTTTTTTTTTTAATTGCCTTGATAATGTCTGCAATAAGTTCACTAGAGTTTCAAATAATGTATCTTGCTTCTGGATAGAGCCATATCACATATTTCAGTTTGTTGAATTTAGATTATATATTCTTCATGGTGAGGCAGTGGCTGGAAGGAGTATATTGATTCATCAGACAAAAAGTGAATTAAATATTGCTTGCCATCCTAGAGAATTTGAAATTATTGAATGGTTTCTTGCATTTTGCCAGTTGTAATCCCCTGGGCAATGGGATTCACTTCTTTCAGATAAATTGCAATCATCTTTTCCAAAACTAGATATTTACTACCTTCTAGTAAAAGAAAAACTAGGAAAGGAAAAACTTTGAATCAAGTTCCCAAACAAAAGACATTCACTTTTCTGGGTGGCCCCTGAGAGTCACTATATACTAAATACGACATTAAATAGGCTATCAATAACAGATCTTTTCCAGAACAAAATACAAATCCATCCAGCATCTTTATTAGCCCTTGGCACATGGTGCTGATGATCTTATCGTTGCCTGGTCTTTTGAAAATAGGATAAAGGGCTTGTCCCACAGGAATATGCCACTGTGCTCAAGGATAATCACAAATAATCCAATTTTTTTTGAGAAAGTTAGTTAGTATTTGAAAATTTGAGTTATCTGAGAGTTACTATAACTGAGCAGGTAAAGGTACTGCTAAGTAATCACTAATCAGTGATTATGTGGATTTTGTGTTTAAGTCTTTCTGAGTGTGTGCTAATTAAAGCAATATGCTCCTCTTGTTTTCTTTCTGCAAATTTGGAAATAATTACTTTGATCTTAACAGTAGTTTCTCTTGACCTAATTTCTTCTAGCAAAGGTGGCATCATTAGTTGCCATATTGTTGATGTGTGACTTTAACTCGGAATCAGCCTCTAAGTGCTGCTTTTGTCCAATCCAGACAGATGACCTTCAATTATCACAGCAGTCTGTTCATTTTAAGATGTCTGAAGACAAAACTGACAGTAGGAGGCAGTGTCACTTAACTGAAATTGGCTTACAACAGTAAAACTGTCCGCTCACTGAAGCAGCCCTTGGAGTTCTCCCTCTTTTTTTTTTTTTCTTTTAAACTTTTTTTTTTTTGTAAATTGTTATCAAGATTTACTGATAAAATAATTATTAAGAACTTTCTTTACTAATGTAGGAAGTTGATCAGACCTATCTCACATTGAATTGCTGTAAAATTAAACCATACAAACAATATATTTCAGTATAACTACAACCTAGGATTCCCCCCCAAAAAATGAGATATGCTTTTATGAATCAGTAGAAATTAATAATTTATTATCGCTTTGTGACAATGTCACGAAAGAGAAAAGGAAAGTAGAAGAATGAAAAATATAGATTTTCTAGAGCCAATTCTGCTCCTGGGTATATCATGCTACTCACAAAGTTTATTTGCCCTGCTGTAGTTAGTAACTTTCTGTCACATTAGTAGCCTTATGTATGACTTTGTACTGCCAGTACACATGCAAAATCTCAGTTTTTTGAGGATGAAAAATGTGGCCTTGTCTGATGCAAGGATTTTGCAAAACTATAAGCAATTCTACAATGTAGTAAGTATCCAGTAAGCCTTCTGCTATTCTTTTCCCTTAATATGAATATCTGTTATCCCTCAGCAGACTACATAAGGGTCAGCTGATCCTTTAAGGGAGTTCTTAGAAGAAAACTGGAGTTTAAACTTTGAAGAATACACATATGAATAAACAACTGAAAAAAAAAAACAAAACAGAATTAATGCAGGGTTCTTTTTTTTTTTTTTTT